>NC_133386.1:64300000-64600000 GCF_047511655.1 Castor canadensis | reverse complement strand
TAGTAGAGAAGCACATGTTTATTTGATGCTCTATATCTATTCTCCTACCTTCTGGTAAATGATTCATTAAATCGAGTATGAGAGGAATGCTACATTTTCCACTATGTAGTTTGGATGAGATCTATTCCATTTTAGATCTGCTTGCCTAAGCCAATTAGCAGAACACTCTGCACTGATCATAGTGATTGAGTAAGCAATGGGGATATAAACTAATCAGAATCATCACACTGAAATGTTTTCAGTGGTTAATAGAAAAGTAATCACTTAACTTCATTTTTCCTTTATTCTTGGTGAATGTGATGCTTGGGACTACTACACTTATCTTGCCTGAAGAAATAAGCAAGCCAGAGTAAGAAAATAGAGTTAGAACATGGTGATACAGCCAGACTTTTGTTCATGGCTGAACTTCCATGAACTGATGCATCCACTTTTGCTTAGCTTGGATGTGAAGAGTAGAATTGGGTGAACTGAACTAAAGAGATAGGCAGTTAGGAAGTTCCACCTCTTTTAAGCATTAATGTAGCTAATCCTTCTTCAGTAGTGCTAATACAACTAGTTCAATAAATGCCTATCAAAACTTGGGACATTATATATATAGTTCTTATAGCAATGGAGGATAAGGCAGAAAAAATTTAGGATGGTGTAATTAATTTGTTATGTTTTGAACTCTTCAATGAGGTTTGCAGCATAGACTTAAGCGTAGGTTAAAATTAGTCTTTCTGACAACAGAATGGAAGAAAACACAGTCTTTTAAAGAAAATCTTTCTAGTTGGGGATTATAATCCAAGAGGACTGAAAGACTGATCCTCCTTGAGCCAACAAATGTTCAAAAGCTAAATGACCAGCATACACCCCAGGCTAGCACTACTGGAGGCAATGAGGAAGAATCATAGCAAGAGGTATGGTTGGAGCCTGGAAAAAGCCTGAATTGCTCTGTCTGAACAAATGGGACAGTCTTTGTCATTGTGAAGATGTAACCAGTGTAATGAATACACACACACACACACACACACACACACACACACACACACACACACACCACATGACATACTTTGCCATCCTCAGAGATTGTGATTAAAAGTTTTGATGGATTAAGGAGTGTTGATTTTATAACCAGGTACCAAATCATTCTGATACTGTGGAATCTTCAGTGATTTTTCTTAAGCTGTTCCTGGGCACATCTGCTTGAGAAGTCCTTCCCAGTACATTCTGGCTGCATCCTTCCCTCTCCACTTTTGCTTATGCTGTTTTCCCCACCCCCACTCTGTCCCTTCTTCCTTCTATGAAGGTAAATGCTAGTCACCCTTTTGTGGCTGGATAGTTGAACTCTTGCTTTCTTCCTTAGACCTTGTTATCATACTGAATCTTAGTTTGGAGTTAGCTTTTGGAGACAGATGGTTAGACAAAAAAATCACATAAAGTCTTCAGTAATTAGTGGCAAGTTTCTTAAACTTGAGCATGAATCAGAATCCTTTGAGAGCTTGTTTGGTAAAACATGCACTGCTAAATCTCACCCCCATTTCTGGTTCAGTAAGACTGGAAGGGTCCCAGACACCTTGTATTTCTTTTTTTAACTTTTTTTTTCCTTAAGATATATTTATTGTACAGGGGGAACTCATTGTGACAATTTTAAATAGGCTTACATTGTACATTGGTTAGATTACTCCCACCATTTCTGCCCCTTAACCTTCTCCCACCCCACTTAAAGCAGTTGCAAGAGGTTTCATTGTATTATTTCATAACAGTATTTAAAGTCCATCAACCATGTTCCCTCATCTTAATCTCCTTCATTCACCCTGCCTCCAACCGGAGGACCCTCCCCCTCACTGTACCTATTTTACTTTCCCCAACACCTTGTATTTCTAACAAGTTTTCAGGTACTTCTGCTGATATCAAGGACCACTCTTTGACAGCACTGGTTTCATCCAGTGGTTCTCAATTGTAGATTCATCCCAAAGGAAATGTATGACAATGTCTTGGGATATTTCTGGTTGTCAGAACAGGGAGGTGCTCCTGACATCTCACTTCACTTTGTCGGTATTTCTGAAGCTGAGAATTACTGGGCTAGTGGCATTTTCTGGGGCAGAAACTGTGGAGGGTGAAATAGTCTATGTGCACATAGTTCATATAAAGTCTCTGTGAGACAGTAGGGAGTTTGGTTTTACTTGAAAAGAACAGTGAAGCGAGATTTGCCAAAGACATTTTATAAAAGAAATAGCTTTACAATCTTAATGAGCCACTCATTTTCTATCTTGCTCTCCACTCTACAGCACTTATCTTAATAAAATGATCCCTTTGAAATCAATGGAAACTGTACTCTGAATGGGAGAAAGGATGAGAAGAAATAGCTATGTTAAATTTGGCTTAACCAAGGCTTCCCATTCCTTTTAATTAAATTGCAGGAAAGAGTAGGTAGATGAAATGATGCAATTGAATGGACACCAAAAAAAAAAAAGATACAAATAAATGATCCTGAAGGAAAACACAGGTAATGATAGGTAAAAGCTTATTTAAAAAATCCTCAAGGTAAGGCTGCACACAGGTAGTTACATACTCTTAGCAGTATGACACTGTCTGTGGTATAAACTGAAGTAAAGAGCAATTTACAGCAATCAAATAATTGTAATAACTCCAAGACTAGAAAATATTATTAAAATGTTGAAATCTGACAGGTGATATTTTATTCAGAGACTGGAGAAAATGTTAAATTACTTGAAGTTATAGATGGTTGTGGCAAAGAAGAGTAAATGCATTTTTTTAAACAAGTGCTATGTAAAACAGGTTAATTTTACTGATGCTTCTTTAAAGCACTGATGATGGAGCTGAGCACAAACTAGGTAACGATTCATGAAACCTGACATATACCCTCAGATACAGAACAGCCTAATATTTAATGTATGACCTATCACATGCAAACATTTTTGAAAACGCCTCCTAACATCTGTTAAAAGGCAAAATCAGCAGAATATGCTTTGATCTTCATTTCTGTGCTCCTCATCCCTCAATAGAGAGGCAAGAGGAATAGATTTCTTTTTTGGAGAGGAAGAATGCCAGTTAGAAGGACAAATACCCAGTCAAGAATTCTAATCTCATTGCTTTCTGATGGCAAAGTTTGATATGTATGACTTAGGGTTCTCATGTCTCTTAAATAGAAATCATTTACAAATAATCATTTCAATCTTCAATCATAGGCATGATTGAGTTCTTTATAAAACCAGTGAAATACAGATTTTGTACATTGTGGTTAAAGGATGATGTTTGTGTTATAATTACTCAGTGTTGTGGAGAGGGGGTTGGCATGCCATCATGAGATCAAGGGAGCCTGTCCTGTGTAAATGGAGGCTGGGCACCTGTGTACAGTGGTGTGCAAAAGGAATTCCTATAACATCTTCCCTTTTCAACCTGTTTTTATTATTTATAAATATTCAGACACTTATTTCTTTGAGGTACCAGAGTCACTTCTAGAGATCAATGAAGATGGAGATAAATACATAAAAAACTTCATGTAATGATTGTCAGTTAGTGTACAGCTTTGATTTTAAATAAACTAGGAATGACTCCATATAATAGCTGATGCTGAATGCCACTGTCTTCATATGTGTTTCAGGATATATTTATGTGCAAAATGACTGAGATATTTGACTTGGGGTAAAATAATTCAGTGGGTCTTTTTGAAAGTTTAAAAGTATCTAGAAAGTTTTTGTATAATATCCACTTATTTCTTAGCTCTTCTCCCTCTAATTTATATATGTTTTAAAAAGTTTTTTTTCTTTTTTATAATGGCAAACACTTTGGAAAATTCAGAAACTAAAATAAGTAGAAAAGATGAAAATAATGCAATGATTCACAATGTCACAATCCAATGATAATTTCCATTTTTACTCCAAGCTTTCTTTCCATTCTTTCATAATAGTAACCTGCTTTTTAATGTTTAACAACATAGGCAAACATTTTCCATGTTATTAGCTATTTCCCTATAATATTACTTTTATTTATTTACCTTTAGTAATGCTGGGGTTTGAACTCAGGCCCTTACACTTGTTATGTAGTCTCCCTACCACTTGAGCCATACTCCATTGCTTTGTGCTTTAGGTATTTTTCAAATAGGACAGGCTGGAACATGGTCTTCCTATTAATGCTTCCTGCATAGCTGGAATGACAGACATGTACCACCATGCCCAGGTTTTTACAGGATGAGATAGGGTCTAGTGAACTTCTTGCCCAGGTTAGCCTCCAACAGTGATCCTCCCAATCTCTGCCTTCTGAACAGCTAAGATTCCAGGTGTAAGATTTCAGGTGTGAGACACTATGCCTAGTGTACTTTTGAATTTTCTATATAGTATTCCATTGAATGGGTTTACTACAATTTATTAAAATTTGCATTATTGAATATTGAGGGGATCCTTCTAAATGACTTAATGTTCTACAGAAAACTACTTTAATTTAATTATTGTGTACATTCAGAACAGATTTTTCTAAAAGACTAAAATTTTTTAGACAAGGTTTAGGTTCATAGCAAAATTGAGAGGAAGGTACAGAGACATCATATATATCCTTTTTATCCCCCATGAGAGTGGTGTGTTTGTTACAATTGATCAACCCACATTGGCACATCAAAATTCACTCTTGGTGTTGTACTCTCTGAATTTGAAAAAAATATAGAATGATATATCCACCATTATAGTATCATAAAGAAAAAAAAAGTACAGTGCCTTACCTATTAATTTCTTATGATTATAATACCGTATTTTCATCTTATTTTTAGAGTAATGCCTGGTTTTACTTTAATTATAAAGATAAATTATACCTTTAGAAAATTATGAAAAGAAAATAAAAAATCAACCTTAATGTTAACAGCTAGAGAAAAATGTTAGAATTCTGGTACATGTTCCTTCCTATATATGTCTTTCCCCCCAATTATAAAGTAAGGTAGATTAATCTTTAAAAACATGATAGTAGAAAATCCGTAAGGAGGATAAAATCTTATTAATTATCTCAGTTATCTGAAGCAACCACTCTTAGAACATAGATTCCACATAGTTCTTCTAAATATTTCCACTTATTTAAGCTCACATTGGATGGATATTATTTGCTTTGTGATTTCATGTCTTTCTTCTATGGTGAAAGAAATCAAAATTGTTACTAAGAATGCAAATCTGTAATGCTGCTTAATAGTATATTTTGTGGAAGTATTTTCTATTATTTGACCATTAGCCTATGATTTGACAGCTAGTTTGAATTTATGTGTATATAAATAATGCTTTATATACATTAGTGCATTTTAAATGCACATTGAATTATTTCCATAATGTTGATCTTCCAAAGTGGAATTAGAGGTCAATTTATGAACCTTATTTCAGCAGTTTTTGATGTTCCTTTTAAATTCATGCTGGTAAACTCATGTCAGCAGCATAAAAATGTTGCTTATTAATCTATTTTCTTAGGAAGGGTAAATGTAATTTTTAACTTTAGTAAATTGTTTTTGTATAAATGAAAAAGAATCAGGAGAAAAATAGTTATACTGATGTGTGTAGGCATTTATATTCTTATTTATTTTTTGCACCATAGAATTCTTCCTTATTTTCTTCAAATATCTCTTTTTGTATTAGCAAATTGTGAGAGACAGTACATACATCATCTTTAAAGTAATTTCTGTGTTAATAGTTTTTAATTTTATTTTTATAAGCACAAATTAATTGTACAAAGTGGTTTCATTGTGATATCTACCTGGACATAATGTACTATGATCAAATTTCTGCCATCTCTATTACTCTTTCTTGATATCTTTCTCTCCTCACCCCACAAAGGAATGTAAACCACTGTACAAGAAAGACAGCTGCACACTATGTTTTTGTAGAAGCACTATTTAGAATAGCCAAGGTGGGGAATAAGCCAAGGTGCCCAACAACCAAAGATTGGGTAAAGAAAATGTGGTACCTATATAATGGAGTATTATTCAGTCATTCTTTATGGAAATTATAGTGTTTGCAGGAAAATGAATGGAACTAGAAATCATCATGTTAAATGATATAAGCCAAGCTCAGAAAGACAAACATCAGATTTTTGTGTATATATAAATATTATTAATACTGCTGCTTTATATATAAGCCTTGTGCTTGCAAGGCAGATGCTCTACCACTTAACCACATACCCAGTCCTTTATTTATTTATTTAGGCTTTATTTTTTCTAATAGGGTCTCATTTTATGCCCAGGGCTGGCCTGAACTGTGAGTCTCCTGTTTGTGCTTCTGCAGAGCTGGGTTGAGAGGAGCATGCTACCACACCTTGCTCTTATTAATTGAGATTAGGGCCTATCAAACTTTTTGCCCAAGCTGGCCTCCAATTGTGATCCTCCTGGTCTCTGCCTGCCCAGTAGCTAGGGGTGAGCCTCCTTGCCTAGCTAAGAGAATTCTTGTCTTCAGGAGCTTATGGCCTAGTGGAGAACAGTGGGTCAACAAATGTTTGCAGTCGAGTGGGAAATGCAGCAGCATGGGGTGCTTTCCATCCAGGGCAGCAAGGAGCAAGAACTGACCTCTCTATAGGGGGAGACAGGTGGGGAGAACTTGACAGAGAAGCATCAGAGCTAGTTCAGAAGGAATGTAGGGCTTGGTTAATATGAGAACATGGAAGGCAAGAGGCAATTTGCTACTTTGGTTTTGAGATAAGGCAAGATGGAAGATGTCAGGAGACAGCAATTATACTTAATGAAGTCAACAAAAGCCTTTTGGGTCTATTAGACAGTGATTTTATAAAATTAAGCATGAGATACTTTGTGTTAAGCATCTTTAATAGTATAATAAACTGAAGAAAATCTTTTTGTAGTAGTTATATTTTTCTGTTGATAAATTATATACATGCTTATTGAAAAATTGTTAAAATATTGAAAAAGAAGAGGAAAATAACATCAGGCATGTTCACTGCTAATATTTAACATGTTTTGGAAATGTTTCTTAACATATACATACCCTTTAAAATTATATAATGCTTAACATTTTTCATCTGTTTAGTTTTGCATAAATAATGAAATATTTCTTAAAATTAACACAATATTTCATTAATGTATCATATTTCATGGTGTAACTATGTCATAATTAAGAAAATTCACCTCTGCTATTTGAGGTTGTTTTCCTTTTCTGCCCTATTAACAATAGTACTAAGTCTTTTCTTTTTGGCAGTACTGGAGTTTGACCACAGGGCCCTGAACTTGCTCTACCACTTGAGCCTGACTCGAGTCTTTTTTGCTTTAGTTATTTATCAGATACAGTCTTGTGCATTTGCCAAGGGCTGGCCTCAGGCCACAATTCTCCTACCTCTGCCTCTAGAGTAACTGGAATTAGAGATATGTACAACTACACCTGGCATGTTCTTTGAGATAAGGTTCGGTTAAATTTTTGCCCAGGTTGCCTTTAACCACAATCCCCTTATATCTGCCTCCCAAGTAGCAGGTATTATAGGTGTGAGCTACAGTGCCTGGCCTTGATAAATTATTTTATTTTTAATTTTAATTGCTTTTATGTTTACTCACATGTGTATACGGTGCTAAGGCAACTCCCTCCAATAAATTCTTTTTTATTATTATTATTCATTTATTCACATGAGCATGCATTGTTTGGGACATTTCTTCCCCCTGCCCCTCGCCCCCACCGTCTTCCCCCCAACCCCCTCACTTCCAGGCAGAAACTGTTCTGCCCTTATCTCTAATTTTGTTGAAGAGAAGACATAAGCATAATAAGAAAGACAAAGCATTTCTGCTAGTTGAGTTAAGGATAGCTATACAGAGATATTCCTAGCATTGCTTCCATGTACAAATGTGTGATAACCCAAGTTGATTCATCTCTAACTGATCTTTACACTGGTTCCTCATCCCCTTCTCCTGTTGACGTCTGTTGCTTTAAAGTTTCTGTATTAGTTCTCTAGAGTGGGGACATCAAACACTTTCATGTTTTGGGTTTCTCCCCTATCCCCATACTTCCCATATGTGCTCACCCCTTGTCATGTGACCCAAGTCCAACAACATTGCTGTATTTGCCATAGATCTAAAGTCTGCATATGAGGGAGAACATATGATTTTTTTGGTCTTCTGAGCCTGGCTAACCTCTCTCAGGATGATATTCTCCAGTTCCATCTGTTTACTTGAGAATGATAAGATTTCATTCTTCTTTATGGCTTAGTAAAATTCCATTGTGTATAAATACCACATTTTCTTGATCCATTCGTCACTAGTGGGGCATCTTGGTTGTTTCCATAACTTGGCTATTGTGAATAGTGCTGCAATAAACATGGGTGTGAAGGTGCCTCTGGAGTAACCTGTATTGCATTCCTTTGGGTATATACCCAGGAGTGGAATTACTGGATCATATGGCAGATCTATGTCTAGATGTTTAAGAAGCCTCCAAATTTTTTTTCCAGAGTGGATGCACCATCTTGCATTCCCACCAGCAGTGTATGAGGGTTCCCTTTTCCCCCCATCCTCACCAACACTTGTTGGTGGTGGTGTTTTTATGATGGCTATTCTAACAGCGGTGAGGTGGAATCTTGGTGTAGTTTTGATCTGCATTTCCTTTATGGCTAGAGATGGTGAGCATTTTTTCATATGGTTTTTGGCCATTTGAATTTCTTCTTTTGAGAAAGTTCAGTATAGTTCGGTTGCCCATTTCTTGGTTCATTGATTTTGGGAGAGTTTAGTTTCTTAAGTTCCCAGTATATTCTGGTTATCAGCTCTTTGTCTGATGTATAGCTGGCAAATATTTTGTCCCACTCTGTGGGTGGTCTCTTCAGTTTAGAGATGATTTCTTTTGTTGTGCAGAAGCTTTTTAATTTTATGAAGTCCCATTTGTCCATTCTTTCTCTTAGTTGCTGGGCTGCTGGGGTTCTATTGAGAAGTCCTTGCCTATACCTATTTCTTCCAGAGTGTTTCCTGCTCTTTCCTGTACTAACTTCAGAGTTTGGGTTGATACTAGTACAGGGTGATAGACATGGATCTCGTTTCAGTTTCTTGCAGACAGATAACCACTTTTCCCAGCAATATTTGTTGAAGAGGCTGTCTTTTCTCCATCATATATTTTTGGCACCTTTATCAAAAATGAGGTGGTAATAGTTGTGGGGATTCATATCTGGGTCCTCTAGTCTGTTCCACTGGTCTTCATGTCTGTTTTTATGCCAGTACCATGCTATTTTTATTGCTATTGCTTTGTAATATAGTTTGAAATCGGGTATTGTGATTCCTCCAGCATTGCTCTTTTTGCTGAGTATTGCCTTGGCTATTCTCAGTCTCTTGTGTTTCCAAATGAACTTTAGGGTAAGTTTTTCAATCTCTGTGATGAAAGTCATTGGTATTTTGATGGGAATTGCATTAAACATGTAGATTGCTTTTGGTAGTATATCCATTTTTACTATGTTGATTCTACCAATCCATGAGCATGGGAGATCTTTCCATCTTCTGTAGTCTTCCTCGATCTCTATCTTCAGGGGTTTGTAATTCTCCTTGTAGAGCTCGTTCACCTCTTTTGTTAAGTTTACTCTAGGTATTTGATTTTTTTGAAGTTATTGTAAATGGAATTGTTTCCATATATTCCTTCTCAGTTTGTTCCTTATTGGTGTATAGAAAAGCTAATGATTTTTGTAAGTTGATTTTGTATCCTGTCACCTTGCTATAGCTGTTTATATTGTTTAGGAGTTTTGGGGCAGAGTTTTTTTGGGTCTTTTAGGTATAGAATCATATCATCTGCAAATAGGGATATTTTGACCATTTCTTTACCTATTTGTATTCCTTTTATTTCTTCTTTGTACCTCATTTCTCTGGCTAGGAATTGCAGGACTATGTTGAATAGGAGTGGGGATGATGGGCACCCTTGTCTCATTCCTGATTTTAGGGGAAATGGTTTCAGTTTCTCACCATTAAGTATGATGTTGGTTATAGGTTTGTTATATACAGAGCCTTTACAATGTTGGGGTACATTCCTTCTATTCCTAGTTTTCTTAGAGCTTTTATCATGAAGTGGTGTTGGATCTTGTTGAAGGCTTTTTCTGCATCTATTGAGATGATTAAGTGGTTTTTGTCTTTGCTTCTATTATTGTGCTGTATTACGTTTATAGATTTGTGTATGTTGAAACATCCTGGCATGCCTAGGATGAAGCCGACTTGGTCATGGTGTATGATCTTTCTGATGTGTCGTTGGATTTGGTTTGCCATTATTTTACTGAGTATTTTTGCATCGATGTTCATTAAGGAAATTGGCCTGTGGTTCTCCTTTTTGGAGGTGTCTTTGTCTGGTTTTGTGATGAGTGTAATACTGGCTTCATAGAATGAGTTAGGCAATGTTCCTTCCCTTTCTATTTTTTTGAACAGTTTAGGATGGTTGGTATTAGTTCTTTTTTAAAGGTCTGATAGAATTCAGCAGTGAGTCCATGAGGTCCTGGACTTTTCTTTTTTGGGAGACTCTTAATTGCTGCATCAATTTTGTTTTGTGTTATAGATCTATTCAGGTGATTAATATCTTCTTGGTTCAGTTTTGGATGGTCATAAGTATCTTGAAATCTGCCTATTTCTCAAAATTTTCAACTTCATTAGAGCATAGGTTCTCAAGTAGTCTGTGATGATTTCCTGGACTTCCGTGGTGTTTTTTGTTTTGCATTTCTGATTTTACTCATTTGGGTTTTTTCTGTCCTCATTTTAGTCAGGTTTGCCAGGGGTCTGTCAATCTTATTTGCTTCATTGATTCTTTTTATGGTTTTTTTTTGTTTCTGTTTCATTAATTCCAGGCCTTACTTTTATTATTTCTCTCCTTCTGCTTGTTTTAGGTTTTGCTTGTTCTTGTATTTCTAGGAGTTAGAGCTATAGCATTATATTATTGATTTGAGATCTTTCTGACCTTTTAATACATGCACTCATGGCTATAAACTTTCTTCTTAGAACTGCCTTTGCTGGGTCCCATAGGTTCAAGTAAGTCATGTTTTCATATTCATTAAATTCCAGGAAACTTTTAATTTCCTTTTTTATTTCATCAATGACCCATTGATCATTGAGCAATGTGCTATTCAGCTTCCAATTGTTTGCATGTTTTTTACTGCTGATTTTGTTGTTAATTTGTAGTTTTTAATGCATTGTGATCCAATAGAATGCATGGGATTATTTCTGTTTTCTTTTATTTGCTGAGGCTTGCTTTGTGCCCTAAGATATGATCAATTTTGGGGAAGGTCTCATGAGCTGCTGAGAAGAACATATATTGTGCAGCAGTTGGATGAAATAGTCTGTAGACATCAGCTAGGTCCATTTGATCTATGGTGTGATTTAGTTGTAGAATTTCTTTATTGATTTTTTTGTTTGGATGACCTGTCTATTGGTGATAAGGGGGTATTAAAGTCTCCCACTACCAGTGTGTTGGATTCTATATATGTTTTTAGGTCCTTCAGAGTATGTTTGATGAAATTGAGTGCATTGACATTGGGTGCATATAGGTTGATAATTGTTATTTCCTTTTGGTGTATTTCCCCTTTTATTAGTATGAAGTGTCATTCTTTATCTTGTTTGATCAAAGTAAGTTTTAAGTCTACTTTGTCTGAGATAAGTATTGCTACCTCTGCCTGTTTTCTGGGGCCACTGGCTTGGTAAATCTTCTTCCAACCTTTCACCCTAAATCCAGTGCTTGTTTCTGTCAATGACATAGGTCTCCTGTAAGCAACAGACTGTTGGATCTTCCTTTTTAATCCACTTTGCCAACCTGTGTCTTTTGATGGGGGAATTAATTCTGTTAACGTTCAGTGTTAGTATTGATAGGTATGTGGTGATTCCTGTCATTTAGTAGTCTTTGTTGTTTAAGGGTTTGATTGTGTGCAGCTGAATCAATGTTACTTTCTACTTTCTTTCCTTTTCTTCCTCTGTGGTTTGGTACTGCCTGCCCTTTCATGCTTTTGTTTGCTTTCACTTTCTGTGTACAGAATCCTTGAAGAATCTTTTGTAATGATGGCTTGGTGGTCATATATTGTTTTAGTTTCTGCTTATTGTGGAAGACTTTCATTGCTCCATCTATTTTGAATGATAGCTTTGCTGGGTAGAGTATCCCAGGATTGATGTTATTTTCATTCAGTGCTTGGAAGACCTCACTGCATGCTCTTCTTGCTTTGAAGGTTTCTATTGAGATACCTGCTGTGATTTTTTGGGTTTACCTTTGTATGTTATTTGTTTTTTCTCTCTTACAGCCCTTTGATATTCTTTCTCTATTCTCTGAGCTTGTTGTTTTAATGACAATATGTCGTGGGGTAGTTCTATTTTGGTCAAGTCTGTTTGGTGTCCTGGAGGCTTCCTGTACCTGAATGGGCATAGTTTTCTCTAGATTTGGGACATTTTCTGTTATTATTTTGTTGAATATATTATGAATTCCTTTTGCTTGCACCTCTTCTCCTCTTCAATGCCCATGATTCTCAGTTTTGGTCTTTTAATGGAGTCAGTGAGTTCTTACATATTCCTTTCACAGCTCTTGAGTTGTTTGACTGATAGTGCTTCAGTTTTTCCTTTAATTACCCTTTCATCTTCAAGATCTGAGATTCTGTCTTCTGTTCTATTCTGCTGGAATGGCCTTATATTCTCTTTTGTATTTCTGTTTCATTCTTTTTTCTGAGGTTTTCCAAATCATTGGTCACTTCCTCTTCAATATTGTCAATTTTTGCCCTTAATTCATTTATCTCTTTATTTAAAGTGTTCTTTGTTTCACTTTGGTGTTTATTTAGGGCTCCTATGATTTCATTTATCTGTTTTTGTGTTTACTCATATTCTTTATTTTCATTGTCTTGGAATTTCTTGAGTGCCTCCTGTATGTTTTGGTTGACGATGTCTAGTAATATCTCTATGAAATTCTCATTGATTACTTGCAGGATTTCTTCTTTCAGATTGTTTTTGTGGGCTTTGTTGGACTCCTTGGTGTAGTTTATCATTGTTTTTTTGGAGTCTGGATTTGGGTATCCATTTTCTTCATTTCCCTCTGAATCCTGTACTGATTTATTTTTGGGGGGAGAATGGTTTCCATCCCTTTTTCATCTTCCCATCATTCCACTTGGTACCATTTCTGTCCCTGGACTATGTGTAATTTAGTACTGGTTGTGTTACAATAGTAAAACTAACAAAACCAAGAAAGAAGGAGAAAAAAGAAAAAGAAAGAGAAAAAATGAAAAAAAATTTTATTGTTTTTACATTTACTCACATGTGTATACATTGCTTGGGCCACCCTCCCCCAATAAATTCTTGAATGATCATCTTTGTTCACTTATTCCCTTAGGAGGAATCAGTGGGTGAAAATGTATATGTACATCAGATGCTGCCAAATTAGCCTCCTGAAAGTTTGTATCATTTTATTTATATTTTCACTAAAGCCTTAAATATTTGGTGAAATTATAACTAACTTGAGAGGAGATTATTATCTTTGTGTTGTTGTATTCTCCCCTACAAGAATATTAAATGAAGGTGGATACTGGTGGCTCATGCCTATAATCTTAGCTACTTACAAGGCGGAAATCAGGAGTATCATGGTTTGAGATCAGCTTAGGCAAAATGTTTGTGAGACCCTCATCTCAAACATTACCTGGGTGCACTTGCACATGCCTGTCATTACAGCTATGTGGGAGGCTAAGATCATTAGGATTGTGCCAACCTGGATGCAAGTGTTTGCAAGAATCTATCTCAACAGAAATAAGCTGGGTGTGGTAGCACATGCCTGTCATCACAGCTATGGTGGAAGAGTAAAATAGAAAGATCCAGGTCCAAGCTGGCCTGGACATAAAGTGAGACCTTCTTTCCAAAGAAACCAGAGCAAAAAGGGCTGGAGTTGTGGCTCAAGAAGTAGAGCACTTGACTAGTTAGTGTGAAACCCTGTCTTCAAACCCCAGTATCACCAAAACCAAAAGAATAGTAAATGAAAATATGACTGACAAAATTGGAACACAACCTTGGTTATGCTAGGAAAGCATTCTACCACTTAGCTATATCCCCAACCCTGTCCATTTGTCCTTCTTTGTTTGAAAGATGTCTGCTCAGATCATTTCCCATTTATTAATTGGATCATTTATTCTTATGCTTAATTTTTTGAGTTTTAAAAATATATTCTGGATATTAATTCCCTGTGAAATTAATAGCTGGCAAAGATTTTCTCCCATTCTGTGGGCTGTCACTTCTCTCTTTTAATTGTTTCCTTTGCTTTGCATAAACTTTGTTTTTGATGTAGACTCATGTAAATTCTTATTACTTCCTGAGCTATTAGAGTCCTATTCAAAAAGTTGTTGTCTATGCTTATATCTTGAAGTGTTTCCCCTATGTTTTACTGTAGTAGTTTCAAAGATTCAAGTTGTACATTAAGGTTTGTTATCTATTTTGAACTGAATTTTGTACAGCATGAGAGATAGGGATCAAGTTTCAGTCTTCTACTAGTGGATATCCAGTTTCCCCAGCACCACTTGTAAAGCTATTGTCTTTTCTCTAATGTGTGTTTTGAAACCTTTCTCAAAAATCACATGGCTTTAGATGCCTGGATTTATTTTTAGGTCCTATATTCTATTTCATTGGTCTATACATCTATTTTTTCTGCCAGTACCATTTTGGTTTTTTGTTACCATGGTTCTATAGCATAATTTGAGGTCATGTATTGTGATGTATCCAGCACTGCTTTTTATTGCTCAAGATTATTTTAGCTATTTTGGGTCTTTTTTTGCTTCCATATGAATTTTAGGATTGTTTTAGTATTTCTGTGAATAATGCCATTGTAATTTTGATGGAAATTTCATTGAATTTGAGTAATACTTTTGGTGATATGTCCATTTTCACAAAATTTATTCTGCCAATCCATGAACTTGGGATGTCTTTCTATCTTCTAGTGTTGTCTTTATTTTCTTTCTTCAGTGCTTTTATTGTAGAGGTCTTTAACATCATTTGTTAAACTTATGGCTATATTTTTTGAGACTATTGTGAATTGTATTGATTTTGTAACTTATTTTTCAGTTATAGGTGTATAGAAAAGCAGCTAACCTTTCCATGTTGTTTTTGTCAATTGCTGTTTTGATGAAAGTATCTATCAGATCTCAATCTTCTGGTGGAATCTTTAGCATGTTTAATTATAGGACCATATCTTCTGCAAATAGACATAGCTTGACTTCTTCCTTTTTATTTGTATCATTTTATTTCTTTCTCTTGCCTTACTGCTTTGGCTAAGATTTCAAGCATTACCTTGAAGTTTTGTCTCATTTCTGATTTTAGCAGAAATGCTTTCAGCTTTTCCCTATTCAGTACAATATTGGCTACTGGCATGCTGTACATAGCCTTTATTGTGTTGAGGTATGATCCTTCTAGTCCTAGTTTCTTCAAGGCTTTTTAGCATGAAGCAATGTCAATTTTTGTCAAAGGCTTCTTTCTGCATCTATTGAAATGATTATGTGTTTTTTTTCTTGATTATGTTTATGTACTGTATTATGTTTATCTGTTTATATATGTTGAGCCATTCTTGCATTCATGGAATGAATCAAACTTGATTATGGTATACAGGTTTTTTTAACATGCTGAATTAAGTTTGCAAGCATTTTCTTGAGATTTTTAGCATTTATACTCATCAAGAAAATTGATCCATAATTTTCTCCTTTTTTTGTCCTCATCCAGTTTTTGTATCAGGGTAATATTTGCTTCATAGAATAAGTTTGAAAGATTTCTTTTTCTTTCTATTTTATGGAATAGTTTGAGGATTATTAGTGTTAGTTCTTTAAAGGTCTAATGAAATTCAGCAATGAATCCATCCAGTCCTGGGCCTTTCTTTGGGTGACTTTTTATTATTGCTTCAATCTTGCTGCTCATTATTAATCTGTTTAAGATTTATTCATCCACTTATTCTAGATTTTCCAGTTTAAAACTCCCTGACAATCCCTTGAATTTTATTGGTATGTGTTTGTAATATCCCCCTTTCATCTCTAATTTTAAAAATTTGTAACTTATCCCTTGTTCTTTTGGTTAGTTTGGCTAAAGGTTTGTCCATCTTGTTTATCCTTTCAAAGAAGTTTCTTCCATTGCTTCTTTTTTTTTCTCTTTCTTTTAGTTTTCATCAACTTTGGTTCTGATCCTTATTATTTCTTTCCTCCTATTAATTTTGGGATTAGCTTTTTTTTTATTAGATAAGTCATATAGGCTTAATTTTTATTTATTTATTTTTAAATTTTATTTTATCACTTTTACATTTACTTACATGTGTATACATTATTTGGGCCACTGTCTTGTTCTCTGATTTTGTTGGAGAGGTAACAAAAAAGATAATAAAATAAAAACATAGTGTTTTTGCTAGTTTGAGATGAAGATAGCTATACAGAGAGTCCTCTTATTGTTTCTATGCATTTGTGTATTTCAACCTATATTAGTTCATCTCTACTAGACCTCTTCACTACTTGCTAGTCTCCTTCCCATAGTGGCTTCTGCTAGTTTAAGATTACTATAGTCTCTCCTATAGTGAGCATATCAACCACATTCAAGTTTTTGGTTTCTTTCCCCTTCCCTTTCCCTCCCATGTGCCATCTCCTTTTAGTGTGTGACCCATGTCCAATAATATCCACATATAATCTACATATGAGGGAGAACATATGATTTTTGACCTTCTGAGATTGACTTCACTTAAGATGATGCTCTCCAGTTCCATTCGTTTATCTCTGAATGACAAAATTTCATTCTTCTTTGTGGCTAAATAAAATTCCATTGTGTATAATTACCACATTATCTTAATCCATTTGTCAGTAGTGGGACATCTTGGCTGTTTCCATAACTTGGCTATTATAAATAGTGCTGCAACAAATATGGATGTGCAGGGGCCTTTGGAGTAACCTGAATCGCTTCCTTTGGGTATATCCTTTGGAGTGGCATTGCTGGATCATATGGCAGATCTAGTTTTAGATTTTTAAGAATTCTCCATATTGTTTTCCATAGTGGTTGTACTAGCTTACATCCCCACCAGTGGTGTATGAGGGTTCCTTTTCCCCTGCATCCTTGCCAACATTTGTTGTTGGTAGTGTTCTTGATGATAGCAATTCTAACAGGAGTGAGGTGTAATCTTAGTGTGGTTTTGATTTGCATTTCCTTTATGCCAGGGATGGTGGGCATTTTTTCATGTATATTTTTGCCATTTGGACTTCTTCCATTGGAAAAATTCTGTTTAGTTCAGTTGCCCAATTCTTTATTGGTTCATTGACTTTTGGGGAGTTTAGTTTTTTGAGCTCCCTGTATATTCTGATATCAGTCCCTTGTCTAAGATATAGCTAGTAAAGATTTTCTCTAATTCTGTGGGTAGTCTCTTCAATTTAGAGACCATTTCTTTTGTTGTGCAGAGGCTTTTTACTTTTATGTAGTCTTGTTTGTCAATCTTTTCTTTTAGTTGCTGAGCTGCTTGAGTTCTACTGAGAAAGTCTTTGCCTATACCTATTGCTTCCAGTGTATTCCCTGCTCTTTCCTGTACTAACTTCAAGGTTTTGGGTCTGATAAGGCCTTTAATCCACTTTGAGTTGATACTTGTACAGGCTGACAAGTGTGGATCTAGTTTCAGCTTTCTGCAGGCAGATAGCCACTTTTCCTAGCAACATTTTTGAAAAGGCTCTCTTTTCTCCATTGTATGTTTTTGGCACCTTTGTCAAAAATTAGGTGGGTGTAGCTGCATGGATTCATATCTGGGTCCTCTATTCTTTTCCACTGGTCTTCAATCCACTGGTTTTTTGTACCAGCACCATGCTGTTTTTATTGCTATGGTTCTGTAGTTTGAAGACAGATATTGTGTTACCTGCTGCATTGCTCTTTTTGTTTGGTATTGCCTTGTCCATTCGTGGTCTTTTGTGGTTCCAAATGAACTTTAAGGTAGATTTTTCAGTGTCTATGATGAATATCATTGGGATTATGATGAGAATTGCATTGAACATGTAGATTGCTTTTGGTAGTATAGCCATTTTTACTATATTGATTTTGCCAATCCAGGAGAATGGGAGATCTTTCCACCTTCTGTAGTCTTCTTTGATCTCTTTCTTCAATAGTTTGTAGTTCTCCTTGTAGAGATTACTCACATCCTTGGTTGAGTTTATCCCTAAGTATTTGATTTTTTTTTGAGACTATTGTAAATGGAATTGTTTTCCTATATTCTTTCTCAATTTCTTCATTATTGGTGTATAGGAATGCTACTGATTTTTGTAAGTTGATTTTTTATCCTGCTACTTTGTTGAAGCTGTTTATGGTGCTGAGGAATTTTTTGGGTCTTTAAGGTATAAAATCATGTCATCTGTGAATAGGGATATTTTGACTATTTCTTTACCTATTTATATTCCTTTTAATTCTTCTTCTTGCCTTATTGCTCTGGCTAGGAATTCCAGGAGTATGTTGAATAAGAGTGGGGAGAGTGGGCACCCTTTTCTTGTTCCTGACTTTAGGGGAAATGGCTTCAGTTTTTCCCCATAAAGTTTGATGTTGGCTACAGATTTGTCATATATAACCTTTATAATGTTGAGGTACCCCATTAAGTTTGATTTGGCTATAGGTTTGTCATATGTAGCCTTTGTAATGTTGAGGTACATTCCTTCTATTCCTACTTTCTTTTGAGGTTTTATCATGAAATGGTGTTGAATCTTACCAAAGGCTTTTTCTGCTTCTATTGAGATGATGAATTGGTTTTTGTCTTTGCTTCTACTAATGTGCTATATTATATCTATTGATCTGCATATGTTGAACCATCTCTGCATCCCTGGGATGAAGTTGATTTGGTCATGGTGAAGGATCTTTCTAATATGTTCTTGGATTCAGTTTGCCATTATTTTATTGAGGAATTTTGGATCAATGCTCTTTAAGGAGATTGGCCTGTGGTTCTCCTTTTTGGATGTGTCCTTATCCAGTTTTGGGACGAGTGTAATAATGGCTTCATAGAATGAGTTAGGCAGTGCTCCTTTCCTTTCTATTTCATGGAAAAGCTTAATGAGTGTTGGTATTGTTCTTCTTTGAAGGTCTGATAGACTTCAGCTGAGAATCCATGAGGTCCTGGACTTCTTTTTTGGGAGACTATTGCTGCTTCAATTTCAGTAGTGTTAAAGATCTCTTTAGGTGTTTAATATCTTCTTGGTTCAGTTTTGGATGGTCATAAGTATCTAGAAATTTGTCCATTTCTTCAAGATTTTCCAATTTATTGGAATATAGGTTCTCAAGGTAGTCTCTGATGATTCCTTGAATTTCCTTGGTGTTTGTTGTTACTTCCCCTTTGGTGATTCTAAGTTTACTAATTTGGGTCTTTCATCTCCTCATTTTATTCAGATTTGCCAGAGACTTGTCAATCTTTTTTACTTTTTCAAAGAACAAGTTTTTTGCTTCATTGACTTTTTGTATATATATATTTTTTGTCTCTATTTCATTAATTTTGGCCCTTATTTTTATTATTTCTCTCCTTCTGCTTGTTTTGGGCTCTGCTTGTTCTTGTTTTTCTAGGAGTTTGAGATGTAGCATTAGTCATTTGTTTGAGATCTTTCTGTCCTTTTAATGTATGCACTCATGTCTATAAATTTTCCTCTTAGGACTGCCTTTGCTCTGTCCCATAGGTTCTGATAGGTTGTGCTTTCATTTTCATTAAATTCCAGGAAAATTTTGATTTTCTTTCTTATTTCTTCTGTGACCCATTGATCATTGTCAGCTCCTAATTGTTTGCATTTTTTCTGCTGTTGCTGTTGTTGAGTTCTAGTTTTATTGCATTGTGATCAGAAAGAATGTAGGGGGTTATTTCAATTTTCTGTTTGTTGAGGCTTGCTCTCTGCTCTAATATATAGTCTATTTTGGAGAAAGTTCCATGGACTGCTGAAAAGAATGTATATTGTACAGTTGCCAGATGAAATATTCTGTGGACATCAGTTAGGTCCATTTGCTCTATGGTGACATTTAGGATTTCTTTGTTGATTTTTTGTCTAGGTGACTTATCTATTGGTGATAGAGGGGTACTAAAGTCTCCCACTACCATGGTGCTTTTAAGTCCTTTAGTGTATGCTTGATGAAATTGGGTGCACTGACATTGAGTACCATATAGCTTGATAATTATTTCCTTTTGATGTACTGCCCCTTTAATTAGCATGAAGTGAATTTCTTTGTCTCATTTGACCAATGTAAGTTTGAAGGCTACTTTGTCTGATACTAGTATTGCTATTCCTGACCATTTTTGGGGGCCATTATCTTGGTAAATCTCCTTCCAGCCTTTTATCCTAAGCCAGTGTTTATTTCTGTCAATAAGGTAGATCTCTTGTAAATAACAGATTGTCAGATCTTGCTTTTTAATTTGTTTTTCTAAGACTTTGGTACTCATCATTTAATTTGTTTTTCTAAGACTTTGGGACTCATCATTAGGTTGTCTATTTGAGCTCTCTCTGATTTTTTAACATAGGCATTTATAGATGTAAACTTCTATCTAAGAACTTTTACACTGTATTCCACAATTTCTGGCATGTTGTGTTTTCATTTTCATTTTCTTTTAGGAATTTTTCAGTCTCCCTATGGTTTATTCAATGAATCCTTCCTCCTCCCTATCATCCAAAAGTATGATAGATGTATTTTTCAAACTACATATGCTTATGCATTTTCTTTGGTTTCTTTTGCTGTGGGTTTTTAGTTTTATTCCATTATGACTTGATAAACTATAAGAAATTCATTAAATTTTCTTATATTTGTCAAGGCTTGCTTTATGTCACAAAATATGATCTATTTTGGAGAATGTTCCTTGGGCTCCTAAGAAGAATACATATTCTGCAGGTATGTAATGGAATATTCTGTAAATGTTTATTAAGTCTTATTTGATCTACAGTGCCATTTAAAACTCATTTCTTTGTTAATTTTTTATCTATTGATAATATTGGGTTATTAAAGTCACATGCTATTATTGTATTGGCATCTATCTGAGCCTTTATGTCAGTAGTGTTTGTTTTATGAAATTGGGCATGCTGACATTCTGTACATATATGTTTACAATTTTTATATCCTCTTAATGGATCATTCCCTTTATCAATATGAAGTGACCTTCTGGTTAATTTTGGTTTGAAGTCTGTTTTGTTGGATATGAGTACAGCTATTCCTGCTGCTTTCTAGTTCCATTTCCTCTTTGCAAGGCAGCAAACAGTTGGTTTCAGAAAAAACCCCTCAGTCTGCCAAACTATGTCTTTTAATTACAGAGTTGAGACCACTAATATTCATTGTTATTATTGAAAAGTATTTACTAATTCTTGTCACTTTGTTGTTTTTGTAATGTGTGGTTCTTTCCCAATCCCCATTTGACTATCTTCTCTTCTGGTGAGATTTTTTTTTTCTTGCATTCTCATGGTTAAATTTAGCTTCTTTTTCTGTTTGTAGAATTGATTTAAGCATCTTCTTCAGTGATGGTTTAATGGTGATTAATTCCTTTAGTTTGTGTTTATCATGGAAGGTCTTTATTTTTCCTTGGATTTTGAAGGATAGCTTTGCTGGATACAATAATCTAGGTTGGCAATTATGTCCTTTCATGGTTGACTTACATTATGCCATGCCCTCCTGGCTTTTAGGATTTCTGCCGAGAAATATGTTTTTTTTTCTGATGTGTTTGCCTTTACATTTGACTTGGCAATTTTCTCTTGCGGCTTTCAAAATTTTTTGTCTTGTATACTTGGTGTTTTAAATATATGACATGAAGAGGTTATTTTTGGTCATGTCTCTTTGGTGTTCTAAAACCTTCCTTTATCTGGATGACCATCTCTTTCCACAGATTTCTGGTATTATTTTGTTGAATATATTCTCTATGTCTTTAGCTTGTACCTTTTCTTCTTCTCTGCCAATAACTTATAAGTTTGGACTTTTAATGGTATCCCAAAAGTCTGTTCATATTTTTTCAGTATCACTGACTATTCTAGTTCATCTACCTGGTCTTCAAGCCCTAATGCTTCATTTTTCACTTGATCTAATCTGTTGGGGAGACCTTAAACTGGATTTAAAAAAATTTTATTACTGTAGAATTGTAAACTTTTAGACCAGTTATCATTGCTTTGTTTTTTCATATGTATTGTTTGTCTGCACTGGGATTTGTGCATCTGGGGCAAAGTCAATGGCTGGAGGTTTTAATCTCACATACTCTTTCATTTGAAATATTCACCAAATTTCTGGTAGAACTAGGTCATGGCAGGGTTGAGGGAAACTTGCACCACTCAGAGAGAAGAAAACTAACTGCAGTAGTAACCATAACCTAAGATATATCAGCTATGGAAGTATAGTTTAAAAAAAGTAAAAACAATTACTACCACAGCTCCAATAACATTAGGAGAAAAAAGTGAACAAAAACAATGCATGAACTAAGAGTTCATGGTTAATGATGGTAGAAATGGAAAAAAATAACACTAGAAAAAATAAACTAAAATAATAGAATGAGCAGAGAGGAAATAAGAGAGGAAATAAGAAAGAAGAGATAGAGAAGATCCAGGTAAAGAGAAAGAAAAAGAAAAAACCCCAAGTAATCAATCAACCAACCAGCTAACCAAACCAACAAAAAAACTCAATGAAAATAAAGAAAAAAAATTAAAAGTGGGAAAGATGATAAGGAAGAAACAAGAGAAATAAAACTGATCACATTGAAGAAAGAAAGAGAAAAAGAGGGCCAGGAAAGAGTAGTGGGAGGAGGAAAGGAAGATTAAAAGTAAAATATTTAAAGCTGGATGTGGAGGTTCATGTCTACAATTCCAGCATTGGAGATTCAGGGATCCTGCAGTTCCAAGGCTAGGTTTGGCTTAGAGTCCATCTTGAAAAACAGAACAGGACAGGACAAAAGAAGACCAAAAAGTAATATATTAAAAGTAGATAAATGAGAGGAAGATATAAAAAAAGAAAAAATAAACTAGATTTTAAAAGAATCAAAATTCATATATAATTATTTCAGCTGACTGGTCTGATCAAAAAACTGTAGAAAAGCAAGCAGTAAGTAGAAAAAATTAACTCCAAAAGGGGAAAAGAAAAGTAAAATGATGTTTAAAAGAGAACAGCTTTCCAGTCCTCTAAGGAGGTCATTGTTTTGGCAGCCATGAAAGCTCCTGACCTGTGCTGACTCACTTTTCTCCCTGTACCAGGTCAAAGCAGAGTCTGTTGTATGTGGCTTCCTTGTTTTTTCCTTTATGGTGTTTGCTGGCAACCAGAGGGTATGGGTTGTGTGCAGAGATGCCTGTCCTCCAGGATCAGGTGAATTCAGTGAATTCACTACTGACCTTTTGTGCCCTGCTGACATCACTCACCTGGAAGGTTGGCTGCTTTCTAGCCATCAGTTAGGACTTTAGTCCTCCATCTTCTTCCTAATGATCAAGACAACTGATGAAATGTCTACTTTACTACTGGAATGTTTCAAACTACAAAACAAAATGAAATGAAGCTATAGGTTTATATGTGTTTTCATTGTCATTATTATTCAATACCCAAAGTTCAAAAAATAACTATTAAACTCTCCAAGATTCAAAGCAACTCAAATTCCTGTTTTAACACATAGGGTGAGTCATTTTACATTAAGTATTGTTTGAATGGTGCAAAATTTCCCCTGAGAATTAAAAGTATTTCAAAATTGCATTTTATACTTCCTTGTCATATTTAAACATGCCCTAGGTAATCATTATATACTGTCCTATAACATTCCCCTTACATGGACCTGTTGAATTTTATTTTTGCACATGATAATTAACCTCATATTGTTTATGCTGAAAATTCTTGAGCCTCATTTGTCTTTTTAAGTCTTCTCATGCTATTTGTCTATTGTCATATTTTTCTCTTAGCCTATCTAGTTCCTATATTTCTGTTTGTTGGTGATAATCTGATTTAAATAATTATGCTTATTAAGATTGTACAAAATAAAAGTATATGGGGGTTGAAAAAGGAAATGAAGCTGCTTCTTGAGTTGAGAACAAGCACTTTCTTCATCAGTGCATTTTGTTAATATACTGCCTACCCACAAGTCTATTTTGCTAATTACTAACTGTGGCTAAATTTTGCATCTGAAAACTATTTTTCTAACTCAAAATATTCCTCTTGACCAAAACTAAATGTCAAGAAAAGGTGATTTGTGTGGAAGGTATAGAAAAATCTGCCCTTCCTCTCTCCCATACTATCCTCAAATTAAGGTGCTCCTTCAGCTTAAGTCACACCAACTGTTGTCTATGAGCAAGCATTCTTTACTTCTGTGCTTTTCCAACATCACCCAACTTCAGTCTGTGAGGTTATGTGAATTTATGAACATTAGCTCTTACTTTAGCCAGCACTTCTCCCACTGCTCTCAAGTCTACCTTGTGTTCTGTGTTTGCTATCTGTTTTGTTTTTTGGAAAAAATAGAGCATGTTTCAGGGTGTTTAAGCTCATTTTTAGCAAAACATAGGCATTAAAGTACTTCTGTTGTGGCCCATTAGAAATAGGCATATTACATATTTGGGGAGTGTTTGGTCAGAGTTGCTGGATTAAACTTGATTTAAAATTCTCATTTGGGTTTATAGTTCAATATGAGCTTAAATCTTTCTTGGCCTGAAAGCAAATTAGATATGGTTGGGTAAGTTACTTAGAGATAAAGAACAATACTCAGAGGAACCACCGATCATGGACATAAGGCATGTCTAATGATTTAAGTTATGAAAAATAAGTTAAATAAAAGTATAATCTTCTAACTAGTATTTAATATTTATTGGGTTTTTGTTCCTTATATTTAGGAAACATAATTATGAAATAAACCAAAAGAAACAATTGCTTTAGGGAGCATTAGAAATAACACTTAGGGATTGTTCATGACATTGAAACACTTGAGCCCTGCATCACCCCTTTTGATTATTTTCTGATATGAATGAAGTTGTTCCATATTAGAAAACTCCTGACTAGTCTGTTTTCTATTTTTACTAAGAGCAGGATAAATTACACTTTATCTATTATACTACTAGAATTCTTTTTGGAATAAGCCTACATGAAGCAATGAACTCTTTGAGCCCCGTGATTCTATTTTTAAAATGCCAACAAGAAAGAATGGAAAGATCTGAGCATTTTCTCATTTAAATGACGCAGAGAGGAAGACCTTCCTCAATTCTAGATTAAGGATATTGCTTATTTTCTTCCATCAGCAGTGCTGCTGATGGGGGGCACTGACCTTAGGCTTCCTCCTTCCCATTATCTATAGCTATGTCACCTCCCCATTTTTGAAAGCAGTGCTTAACATCTTATGTAAAAGTATGACAAAAGGTTTTGTAGCTGCTATTTTTTAAAAAATTATATACATATTCATGAGGTTTTGAAGAACTCTTGTATTTCAATTTTCCTGCCATTTGTAAAAACTGCAGCATGAATGCTTATTTACTTAAAAGTGTAATCTATTATGAAAGATGTAAATCCCTTTAATGGGAGGAAACTGGTGGCTATATTTTCATCACTCTTACCATTCTCTTCCATGATAATCTTTGACAAAGTATATGGCAATTTATTTTTACTAGAAATACGTTATGCATTGTGCAAATATTTATTTTATAAATTTGATTAAAATCAAATCATCATTACCAGATGATTGGTTTTGAGTGTTTTATGCAGTAATAGATTTGAATAGACTACTTACCCTAAAGTGATTACCTACCAGATTATTTCTACAAAGTGTTTGAATATTTAAAAACTGGGATTAATGATTATATTGCAAAAATGAATTCTAAATTTTCAAATTACTGGCTATTTAAATACTGTACCCATATTATTGAATCATGTAAAACATCCTTACAATTCATATGTAACTACAAAAAGAGACAGGACATATTCTATAGCCAGATTTCGAGAGCTGTGCCTCACTTCCTGACCTATGCCTCAGTTTCATCATCTGTGAAATGATGATTAATAACAGTACTAAGCATATACAGTTATGGAGAGGACTAGATTAGTCAGAGCCTCCACATTAATGCCAGCTGTCCTAATTGTGTAAAAGAGGGTGATTGCAGCAACACTTGTGGGGCACCTGAATGCTGCTGACACAGAGCCAGTTTCTGAAATTCCTAAGACATTGAATCTTTGCAGGCTTTCAGTGTAGACAGTGTGCATATTTTACAGGTGAAACAAAGTCAATAGGTTGCTTTGTTGAGGTCACATAGTCAGCCTCTGTCAGAGTCATGATTTTTTTAGCTCTGTTCTGTTTGAATTCAAAGCCTGGGCACTTAATTACAAGTATTGTGGTAGTTATATGCCTTTTTACATCATGCAATTATTTAAGAAAAGGATACTTATTTGAAATGCACTGAGTATACAATATCTATTCTCTACAATTGGAATAATCAAAGAAATCATTTTTGCTATATTTTTATAAGAAACAGTTAATAATAGAAAACATTGCAAGGAAAGTCACCATTGATACCTAAAATGCTTGAATATACAGATTTTGTTCAAAATCCAACTATTTCACTGCTGTTGTTTTATGATTTAGTCATACTGGAAGCCAATCTTCCCTTCCCTTATCTTCCTACTATTTCTCAATGAAAGGAGGTTGTAATTGTTTAGTTTCGATCACAATGGTATGTGTAGAGTATAACATACACAGTTTAATCAGCCTCCTAGGAAACATCAGCTTTACATACTGAAACTTTATCAGAATTTACTTTTTCCAAAATGAAGAAGTTTATTTAAAATATAATTCATCCTAAGACACATTCTTTGAGAAAATTCAAATGCTATAGAAAAGTATGAAGAATAAATTAAAAATTCTCTTCATCTTATCTCCTAAGTAGCTGGGACTAAATACGTGAATGCCTGACTTGGTTGGTTGAGATGGGGTCTTGCTAACTTTTTGCCTGGACTGGCCTTGAACCATAGCTGGGATTATAGATGTAAGTCACAGTATCTGGCTCTAGGGAAGGAGTCCACACTATAGAGTCTGAAGCAGCATGCTTTGGACTGCCTGATATCATTACCCAGAGACATAAGGGATTGAAAAAGGGATGAAGAGGTGTAGGTGTACCTTAATAAATATATCAATTTACAGATGGAACGGTCCCCACATATCCTCAAACCTCTCAATCTTGTAACAAAGTGTAAGTCATGAAAGATTGAATCACTCAAGTGCACTCAGCTGTGGCAAAGGCAGTGTGAGAAAGGACCCTAAGTTTGTCACCTTTCTGCTGTTATTCATTCTGCTTTCAACAGCATATCTGAATTTCAATCATTTCTCCCATCCATCTCAAAGGAGAACTCAGCCACAGAATAGTAACAAAAGACAGATAGGTATAAAGAGTTCTGGGTAAGGGTAACATGAATTTTTGTGTTAAGGAAAGTAGTAATGATAGCAGTAGTTTTTATTCACTCAGTTAAAAAAATTCCAAATATCTATTTTATACTACTAGCTTTTTACAGTAAGTTTCATCAAACAAAAATATACCATCAAAAAAAATTATGTGTAGGTTCTGATACATATGTATATGAGTGTAAACAGAAAATAAGAGCATATTATTTTTATTTTCCATATAATGTCAGTAGCACCATATAATAGAACAATGTATACATTAATTTGATTAAGTATTGTTTCTGATCTGATGATATGGGCAGGTCATTATATATGTACATGAACTTCTGTTTGGATTTATATTACAAACCAGTCCATGCCCTTAAAATATGAAATATCACAAAATGTCAAGAAGATGTTGTCATTAAGACCAATGTTATTAAATGAAGAAATATTTATGTACATGCATGTATAGGTTGAGCATTCATCCAACAGTTTAAAAAAATTCTTTTATTGGTACACAAAATTAAATTTATATGTAACCAAGTTTATCATTTTCTTTCTTTTTTTGGAGGTTGGGGTACCAGGGATTAAATCAGGACCTCATGCTTGCTAGGCACCCCTTGAGCTGTGCTCTCAGCCATCAAATTGATCATTTTCTAAAGAAAATTGTTTACTCTATTGCTTTTTAAGCATAGAAAAGTCTTTTCCTCATGGAATTCAGGTAAATACTCATATGTGGTATCTTCTAAATTTTACATAGTTTAACTTGTTTAACTCTAATCAGCTGGATTACGTTTTGAAAGATGTGTAAAATTTGGTAATGAGGCAACTATAAAAGTGTAAAGCTGTGTGTACACTAGTACTAAGCACTGTGCCAGGCTTATAATTGGTGCTCAAGGCATGCTCTGGATTGACCCTTCTCCTTTCCCTCAGCTAACTAGCGAATCTATTGTTCAGGAGCCCAGAGGACAAACACCTAATGGCCCAGTTTCTGATGCCAGCTTTATAGACTAGTGATCTTAAACCTTGCAGTTGCCAGAAGCATGTCCTGATTACATTCAGATTCAAGCCATCAACAGTTATACAACATCTGACAAACTATTTTCTGTCTCTGAAGAATGAGGAGCCATTTCTATGGAAAGAATAATGCACATTTAACATAATCTCCTGCTTCTAAATTCATCTTGATATTGCTTTTATTTAATATTCAAATAATAAGTCATCATATTTGAACATTTCCTTTTCTTCTCATTGTGTCCACAAAAGAGGGGAAATAAGGGTATTTGAGAAACTGGGAAATTCTATGAAATATTACTTATAATTAGCTTTTATGTTAGCCAGTTGTAGTTATGTTTTAATTTTTTTCCAGAAATTTTACAGATCAAATGTTATTCTGTTGGCCCTTTGGTCAACATGTGAAAAGAAATCCCAGAAACCCTGGTAACTGCCACTTGCTCAAATTCTACAATTCAAAATTAAATTTGTCAAATTCAGACTAAATGATTTCTAGTTTCATTGACTTGAGGCCATGGCCTTGGTAATTAGGTAATTTTGTCATATAATTAAACTGATGCAAAGTTATGTTGCTACATTTCAAAATTTTACTTAAAATGTGTCATGATATTTTTAGGAACTTAGAAAAAGGAGAGCATACTATTATGGATGTCTGTCTTTCAATAAAGGTTTCTAAGCACAATGTAATCTCCTTTGATAGAATAATTTCAGTGTGAAAGGCTTCTCATAATTTATAGTTTCAGATACAGTATTTCTTCCTGTGAACTCTTTATTAACTCTCAAGACAAAGATAATTGTGCCCTCCACTGTGCTCTAAGTCTGTCCTATTGTACATATTTCTGTCATAATGTTTATCAGAATAAATTGCAGTTATTTGTTTCTATGCTTTGTCCTTTTATTAAACTGTGAACTCCTAATGGACAGTATCTTATTTTCTTTATATTTCTTGGGTCTAGTGCCCAAAGAAAATAATAAGGACTTAATGGATGGGAGAACAAATGAATACCCAATCTGTCATGAACCCCTAATCAAAGGGTTTTAGTTACTGAGGGACTAAGAGAATTATATTGCGGAGGTAACAGAGTGGAGAAGTGGGACCTTTAGGAGATGACCTTTACATTGTGAAGTCTCTCTTCTAATAAATGAAGTAAGGCACTTATCAAGGGAAGGTGTGTTCCTGATAGAAAGGATGAGTTCCACCTGATTTTTCTCTTTCTATTTCTTGTGCATGCTTCCTTGCCCTTCTTCCATGTTGTGACACAGCACAGAGGCCCTCACCAGATGTGGCCCTGGGGTTTGAACTCAGGGCCTCATGCTTGCTAGGCAGGCACTCTACCATTTGAGCCACTTCACCAGCCCTTATTCTGTTATGGCAGAAGAAAATGTATCAAGATACAATGCATATAGTGCATGCATTTATTGATGTATTAGTATTTTGTTTATGTAAATTTAAATGCAAAGAAATATGTTAGCTCATTAAGTTTTTCCTTTCTTTTCAACTTTCTATTTGAAGTACTGCAATCCTTCTAGTATCTTATTTTGGTGTTTATATTAGATTTAGAATCTTGAATGATTTTCTCATATGCAAATTAATGCTAAACTATACTGTCATCATACTTAAATAGCAAATAATATGGGGTTTGTATCTTGAGGTTTGATAGATTATAGTTCTAATATCAAATATATTAAAAGCTGACTACAAATCTCTGCTTTTATGTAATTTGGTAAAAATTACTTCCTTAAGGAGATAATGAAAAAAATAAGCTTGAAAAATTGATTATTAAAGGTTTATTCTGAATTCTTTCTTTAAAACTAAGCCATAAGCTATAATAATTTTTAATAATTCTAAGGAATTATTCAGAATCTAAATTTAAAAAGAAAAAACTAAATTGAGTTTCTCTTCCCTTTTAGTGTAGTATTTGCTTTTAAGTAAGATTGCTGTAAATATTTTTTTGAGATAATTGCCAAATAGTAGGGGATCAAATGCCCATTGTATGTATGATGTAGGTGGAAGTCTTGCATTCATTAGGCAGAGATAGTAGTCCTAAAACAGCTTATGTTTCCCTTTTGCTGATATTATCTGTTTACCTTACTTCATTTGGGGTATTAGCTGAATCATATATTCACACTGAAGATTATAAAATGAACATAACAGCATGTAAAAATACCTGAAAGAGACTGGATAATCAATGGAAGGAGAAATCTTGATCTTCAAAGTGCTTTCAAGGGGAGATTAAAAAATAAAATACCTAGGCTGTACTGCAGAAAGATGAAGGTCACCTACTCCCGTTGATGCTCTTTATTTCAAAACCTCAAATTCAGGTTATTTCTGGAAGATCATTACCATTTTGAATTTTGTTAACATTAAATGAAATTTTTGTGATAGAACCTGGACTTGCTTTTCCTTATGATGGTTTATTTTTAGGCTCCACATTGTAATATGGAGTTCCAGGTGTATGTCCTCCTGTGTTCAGGTTTGACTGGAAGAAGCATACTCCTTTCTTTCAGTTTACACAGCAAAATCCACAGACAAGCCTTTCTTGGCTCTGATAAAATCATGTGCCATTTCTGAGTTAATCCCCAAACTGAAGGAATGAGCTACTTCAATTATTCAAACCTGAGTTACGTCTCATTCCCAGAACTGGTAGTGGATTTACTTCTATAAGAAGCATGAAGATCAGAGAACAATGCATGATCACCCATAGAAAGATCAGAATCCAAGACTTTTCTGGGATGACCAAAAGGGGCAATAAATGTTGGATGAAAAACACGACTGTACATGAAGAGATTAGAATCATTGTTGCAAATATAGTATATTAAACTCACAAATATAAAACAATTATTATAATTGTTGCTAAAAAAGCTCACAAATATAAACAATTAGTGTAGGACAGTACATATTAAAAGTCAAATAAGTGTCGAAAATCTACTTTAGGCCATGAAATACTGATCAGAAAGGCTCAGATTAGGCATAGCTTTTGAATGGGAAAGAGATTTAATGGGCGTTTTTGGTGATTTGTTTCTCTTATTTATTTTACCCTTGAAAACAAGCAGTACAGTATTGTTATTTTTCAGTTATGGATAACAATCTCAAGTCCAGAAAAGTAATAACTTAGTAATAATGCTGGCTTGTGTATGTTAATGCTCTCTATATGTTAGACACTGTTATAGGGATCTTATTCAGATATCCTTATATAGTATCTATCATCAATCAATTATAAACCATATTTTAACAGATAGATAAATGGAGAAATAGGGAGGTTAAGTAACTCAGCCAGAGTGATACAATAAATAGTAGCCCTAGGGGCTACTATTGAACTTGGGGGAAATAAGTCACCTACCCATGCATTCTGTCTACACACTAACAGTTCTTTTGAATGAGTTACTCAACGTTATTATAGCCAGTAAGTGGTATGTGTAACTGGAATTCCCATCCCTGACTTGTCTGCCAAGCCAATGGTCATTTTCTATTTATCATTGTTGCTTATGCAATTTAGATATAAATTAAATAAGAGCTTGAATATTTAAATGTTACAATGATTAGAGCAAGTGATCAAAAGAAGTCATACAGATAGCAAGGCAGCAATGTATCTTGTTCAGTGCTTTGGCTATTATTAGTTTACATTTCTCATTTTGATAAACCATATTGTCCCTTAAATGTATTTTTCATATGTATTTCTTACATCTGCTACAATTCTAGATAATTCTTGCTCTTTTTCCTATCAGAATTTGGCACTGTTATGCTTTCCCTAATCTAAATTCCTTGTTTCTAAACCTTTATCCTCAGTCTCTCTATATATTCTGGGGGCACCACTAGCTAATCCTGTAAACCAACACATGACAGAGAATTAATGGAAAGTTTACCCTATTCTAGCAGATAGGTATTTCCTCCATAGTCTTAGCCATCATCTAGCCAAGGGGGGTGATTCTAATGGTGAGAATTTCAAGCATACTAAAAAAGAAAATTTATGCCATAAGATCTTCCTTGATGACACTATCAGGCCAACCACATTATATTTCATAGTGGTACTCATGGCTCCCTGTCTGAATTATGAAACAAAAAGCTTGCATATTAGAAATTACCCTGCTTTGCCTCACCCAAATCAAGAGCTAAAAATAACTTGAGTATTTTAGAAAGTGAGAAGTTAAAGGAAATGAGTGGTTGAAAGGAAGCTTATCTTAGCAAGTAATGCTTAATATGCCTAAATTTTTTTCTTTATTCATTTATTCATACATTGTTTGGCCCATTTCTTCCCCTGCCCCCTGCTCTCTCCCTCATCCCCCATCCCCCTCGCTTCCAGGCAGAACCTGTTCTGCCCTTTTCTCCCATTTTGTTGAAGACTAGACATAAGCAATAATAAGAAAGACATAGCATTTTTGCTAGTTGAGATAAGGATAGCTGTACAGAGAGATTCCTAGCATTGCTTCTATGCACAAATGTATTACAACATGAATTGATTCATTTCTACCTAATCTCTTCACTACATCTCAGTCACCTTCCAATATTGACCTCTGTCATTTTAAGGTTACTGCATTAGCTCCTCTGCAGTGGGCATATCAAACACTTCAAGTTTTGCATTTCCTACCTTTCCCTATTCCTTCTGTATGTGTTCTCCCCTTAGCGTGTAATCCAAGTCTAATAATATTACTGCATTTGTTTAGTTCTGAAGTCTGCATATGAGGGAGAATGTATGATTTTTGGTTTTCTGAGCCTGTCTAACTTCGCTTAAGATGATATTCTCCAGTTCCATCCATTTACTTACGAATGATAAGATTTCATTCTTCTTCATGGCTGAGTAAAATTCCATTGCGTACAAGTACCACATTTTCTTAATCCATTCATCAGTAGTGGAGCATCTTGGCTGTTTCCATAACTTGGCATAGTGCTGCAATAAACACGGATGCGCAGGTGCCTCTGGAGTAACCTGTATTGCATTCCTTTGGGTGTATACCCAGGAGTGGGATTGCTGGATCATATGGCAGATCTATGTTTAGATGTTTAAGAAGCCGCCAAATTTTTTTTCAGAGTAGTTACATTAGCTTGCATTCCCATCAGCAGTGTATGAGGGTTCCTTTTTCTCCACATCCTTGCCAACACCTGTTGTTGGTGGAGTTTTTGATGATGGCTATTTTAACAGGGATGAGATGGAATCTTAGTGTGGTTTTGATTTGCATTTCCTTTATGGCTAGAGATGGCGAGCATTTTTTCATGTGTTTTTTGGCCATTTGAATTTCTTCTTTTGAGAAAGTTCTGTTTAGTTCAGTTGCTCATTGATTTTGGGAGGTTTTAGTTTCTTAAGTTCCCTGTATATTCTGGTTATCATCCTTTGTCTGCTGTATAGCTGACAAATATTTTCTCCCACTCTGTGGGTGGTCTCTTCAGTTTAGAGACGATTTCTTTTGTTGTGCAGGAGCTTTTTAATTTTATGAAGGCCCATTTGTCCATTCTTTCTCTTAGTTACTGGGCTGCTGGGGTTCTATTGAGGACGTCCTTGCCTATACCTATTAGTTCCAGAGTGTTTCCTGCTCCTTTCTATATTAACTTCAGAGTTTCGGGTCTGATATTAAGGTCCTTGATCCATTTTGAGTCCTTGATCCATACTTGTGCAGGGTGATAAACATGGATCTAGTTTCAGTTTCCTGCAGGCAGATAACCACTTTTCCCAGCAACATTTGAAGAGGCTGTCTTTTCTCCATTGTATGTTTTTGGTGCCTTAGTCAAAAATAAGGTGCGCATAGCTGTATCGATTCATATCCAGGCCCTCTATTCTGTTCACTGGTCTTCATACTTGTTTTTGTGCCAGTACCATGCTGTTTTTTTATTGCTATGGCTTTGTAATATAGTTTGAAATCGGGTATTGTGATATCTCCACCATTGCTCTTTTTGCTGAGTATTGCCTTGACTATTCATGGTCTGTTGTGTTTCCAAATGAACTTTAAGGTAGATTTTTCAAACTCTGTGATGAAAGTCATTGGGAATTTGATTGGAATTGCATTAAACACGTAGATTGCTTTTGGTAGTATATCCATTTTTACTATGTTGATTCTACCAGTCCATGAGCATGGGAGATCGTTCCACCTTCTGTTGTCTTCCTTGATCTCTTTCTTCAGGATTTGTAGTTCTCCTTGTAGAAGTCATTCACATCCTTTGTTAAGTTTATTCCTAGGTATTTCATTTTTTTTGAGGCATTTGTAAATGGAATTGTTTCCATATATTCTTTGTCAGTTTGTTCCTTATTGGTGTATAGAAAAGCTAATAATTTCTGTAAGTTGATTTTGTATCCTGCCACCTTGCTGAAGCTATTTATGGTATTTAGGAGTTTTGGGGTAGAGTTTTTTTGGTCTTTAAAATGTAGGACCATGTCATCTGCAAATAGGGATATTTTGACGGTTTCTTTGCCTATTTGTATTCCTTTTATTTATCCTTCTTGCTTAATTGCTCTGGCTAGGAATTCCAGGAATATGTTGAATAAGAGTGGGGATCGTGGGCACCCTTGTCTCATTCCTGATTTTAGAGGAAATGGTTTCAGTTTTTCACCATTAAGTATGATGTTGGCTATAGGTTTGTCATACATAGCCTTTATAATGTGGAGGTACATCCCTTCTATTCCTAGTTTTTTAGAGCTTTTATCATGAAGTGATGTTGGATCTTATCAGAGGCTTTTTTCTGCATCTATTGAGATGATCAAGTGATTTTTGTCTTTGCTTCTTTAATGTGCTGCATTATGTATATAGATTTGCATATGTTGAACCACCCCTGCATGCCTGGGATGAAGCCAACTTGGTTGTGGTGAATGATCTTTCTGATGTGTTGTTGGATTCCGTTTGCCATTATTTTATTGAGTATTTTTGCATGAAAGTTCATTAAGGAGATTGGCCCGTAGTTCTCCTTTTTGGAGGTGTCTTTGTCTCATTTTGGGATGAGTGTAATACTGGCTTCAAAAAATGAGTTAGGCAGTGTTCCTTCCCTTTCTACTTCTTGAAAAAGTTTAAGGAGAGTTGGTATTAGTTCTTCTTTAAAGGTCTAATAGAATTCAGCAGAGAATCCATCAGGTCCTGGACTTCTCTTCTTTGGAAGACTCTTTATTGCTGCTTCAATTTCATTTTGTGTTATAGATCTATTCAGGTGGTTAATATCCTCTTGGTTTAATTTTGGGTGGTTATAAGTATCTAGAAATTTGTCCATTTCTTCAAGATTTTCAAAATGTGTTGGAATATAGTTTCTCCAAGTATTCTCTGATGATTCCCTGGATTCCCATGGTGTTTGTTGTTATCTCCCCTTTTGCATTTCTGATTTTACTGATTTGGGTTTTTTCTCTCCTCATTTTAGTAAGATTTACCAGGAGTCTGTCAATCTTGTTTATTTTTTCAAAGAACCAGCTTTTTGTTTTGGTGATTCTTTGTACTTTTTGTTGTTGTTATTGTTTGTATTTCATTAATTTCAGCCCTTATTTTTATTATTTCTGTCCTGCTTGTTTTAGGATTTGCTTGTTCTTGCTTTTCTAGGAGTATGAGATGTAGCATTAGGTTTAGATTAGATTTGAGATCTTTCTGTCTTTTTAATAGATGCACTCATGGCTATAAACTTTCCTCTTAGGACTGCCTTTGCTGTGTCCCATAGGTTCTGATAGATTGTGTTTTTATTTTTATTTTTATTAAATTCCAGGAACCTTTTAATTTCCTCTTTTATTTCATCAGTGATCCACTGATCATTGAGCAATGTGTTTTTCAGCTTCCAATTGTTTGCATATTTTCTGCTGTTGAGTTCTAGTTTTAATGCATTGTGATCAAGTAAAATGCATGCGATTATTTCTATTGTCTTATATTTGCTGAGGCTTGCTTTGTGCCCTAAGATATAATCAATTTTGGAGAAAGATCCACAGGCTGCTGGAAAATTGTATATCGTGAGGATGTTGTATGAAATATTCTGTAGACGTCAGCTAGGTCCATTTAATCTATGGTGTGATTAAGTTCTAGAATTTAGTTATTGATTTTTTTTGTTTGGATGACCTATTTATTGGTGATGCAGGGTATTAAAGTCTCCACTACCATTGTGTTGTAGTCTATATGTGCTCTCAGGTCCTTCAGAGTATGTTTGATGAAATTGGGTGCAGTGACATTGGGTGCATATAGGTTGATAATTGTTATTTCCTTTTGATATATTTCTCCTTTTATTAGTATGGAATGTCCTTCTTTATTTTGTTTGATCAATGTAAATTTGAAGTCTATTTTGTCTGAGATAAGTATTGCTACTCCTGCCTGTTTTTGAGGGCCATTGGTTTGGTAAATCTTCCAGCTTTTCACCCTAAGCCAGTGCTTGTTGATGTCAATGAGATGGGTCTCCTGTAAACAACATATTGTTGGCACTTCCTTTTTAATCTAGTGTGCCAAACAGTGTCTTTTGATGGGAGAGTTAAGTCTGTTGATATTCAGTGTTAGTATTGATAGGTATGTGGTGATTCCTGTCATTTAGTTGTTTTTGTTGTTTAAGGTTTGATTGTGTGCAACTGAATCAGTGTTACTCTCTGATTCCTTGTCTTTTTTTCTCCTGTGGTTTGGTACTGCCTGTCCTCTCATGGTTTTGTTTGCTTTCGTTGTCTGTGTGCAAAATTCCTTGAAGAATCTTTTGTAATTGTGGTTTGGTGGTCATATATTGTTTTAGTTGCTGCTTATCGTGGAAGACTTTTATTGCTCCATCTATTTTGAATGATAGTTTTGCTGGGTAGAGTATCTTAGGGTTGAAGTTATTTTCATTCAGTGTCTGGAATACCTCACTCCATGCCCTTCTTGCTTTTAAGGTTTCCATTGAGAAATCTGCTGTGATTTTGATGGGTTTACCTTTTTATGTTATTTGTTTTTTTCTCTTTTACAGCCTTCAATATTCTTTCTCTGTTTACTGTGCTTGTTGTTTTAATGATAATATGTCATGGGAAAGTTCTATTTTGGTCAAGTCTGTTTGGTGTCCTGGAGGCTTTCTGTACCTGAATGGGCATAGTTTTCTCTAGATTTGGGAAATTTTCTATTATTATTTTATTGAATATATTACAATCCTCTTTTGCTTGGAGCTCATCTTCTTCAATGCCCATGATTCTCAGTTTTGGTCTTTTGATGGAGTCGGTGAGTTCTTTCATATGCCTTTCACAGGTCTTGAGTTGTTTGACTAATAGTGCTTCAGTTTTTCCTTTAATTTCCATTTTATTTTCAAGTTCTGAGATTCTGTCTTCTGCTTGTTCTAGTATGCTGGAGTGGCCTTCCATTGTGTTTTGTGTTTAGTTTGATTCTTTTTTCTGAGGTTTTCCATATCATGGGTCACTTCTTCTTTTATATTGTCTATTTTTATCTTTCATTCATTTATCTCTCTATTTATAGTGTTCTCTGTTTCACTTTGATGTTTATTTAGGGCTCCTATGTGTTCATTTATCTGTTTCTGTGTCTTCTTGTATTCTTTATTTTTAGTGTCTTGAAATTTCTTGAGTGCTTCTTGTACGTTTTGTTTAACCATGTTTAGTATCATGTCCATGAAATTCTCAGTGAGTACTTGCAGGATATCTTCTTTGAGGATTTTCTTGTGGATGTTGTTGGATTCGTTGGTGTCATTTATCTTTGTTTTTTTGGAGTCTGGAACTGGGTATCCATTTTCTTCATTTACCTTTGAATCCTGTATTAAGTTATTTTATTTGGGGGGGGGACTGTTTCCATCCCTTTTTCTTCTTCCCATCACTCTGTTTGGTACTGTGCAACTATGTTCTTGATAGGCTAGTTGGTGGTTTCAGTTACCCATTTTCTTTCCCTTGGTTTAATTTTTTTTTTGTGTGACGTCTTAGCTAAGTTTGTGTGTGTGTTATTTCTGTCCCTGGTCTGAGTATAATTTAGTATTAAGTAATTCACGGGTTTAATACCCAACCAGTAGTTTATATGTTATATAGAAGATCCCCTGGTGGTAATATCTATAACCAGTGGGAGTGGGGGTTAACGTTTGTAATACTAGCTATAGAAATTTGGGGAGTTTGATAGGGTGGCACTAAAGGTGTAGATGAGAAGTGGGGTGGGTGAGTGGGGAAAGCAGTTTGGGTCTGCTGCTTTTGTGGTCTTTTTGTGTGTTTGGGTATATTTCTGTTGTTGTAGAAGAGGGTGTTTGTGTTAGGGATTGCAGAGATCTGTGGTTGCATAAAGTTACTATTGTAGATTGTTCAGTGGATGATGGGTGTGAAGGAGGGAGGGGTAGTCTGGTGACAGGTTAGTGGAGAATGTGAGGGGAAGGTGAGGGCTGGGGGAAAAGAGTGGTTGAGAGGGGGCAGAACAAGTTGTTAGGTAGGGGAGCAATGGGATTTAGCACAGGAGAAGGATGGAGAGTGAAGGTGGTGAGAGTAGAGATGAGAGGATCATGGTGGTTAAGCTGATAGTATAGAAAGAGAAAAGAAAAAAGATAATAGGAGTAAAAGTAAAAATAGAAAACCCACAGTAATAAAACTAAAAAAAAAAAAACCAAACCCAAAGAAATCAATGGGGAGAGATGAACAAACAAATAAGAGAGAAACAAACAAACAAACAAAAGGACTCCAGGTTCAGGAACAATTGAATTTCAGTCTTAGTTTAAGTTCTGGTGTTACACTTCCAGCATCCAGTCCTTGTGTTGGTATATAAGCAGAAGCTCTGTCATAGTCTAGCCAGGTGGTTGGTTTGTGGGTAGTTTTTTTTTTCTTCTGTCTTTCAGTGACACCTGCTTGGTCAGCTACTCCCTCAGTGAGGTGTGGCAGTTTAAGTTTGCATGCTGTTCTCAGGTTCAGGAGATCAGCTTTATAATCCACCAGCTGTCCTGCTTTGGAGTTGAGTTTTTGCTGTGCTTGTTTCCTGGGGGCTTCTTTGCCTTGCTCCCTTTCTCTGAGGCAAGGTCAGTGATCCATCAGCCAGCCCCCTGCTGTCAGCATGTTGTGATGGTTCCCTGTTTGTTTTTCAATTTTGCAGAGCCGTTTGACTTTGGGTGTTGCTCACTGGCTCAGGAGATGAATTTTGTAGTCCAGTATGTGTCTTGCTTCAAGCAGTGGCGTATCACCTGCCCACTGTCTGCCTTCCTGCCTTTCCAGTGTTTGTTTATTGGTAGTTTGCAGAGATTAGCTCCTTGCCCCTCCCCTTTCTCTGGTGCACTTGCAGTGTTCCTGTCCCCACTAGTTTTCAGTTTGTTTATTGTTCAGTTTTTTTTTTTTTTTGTGGAAGGGGGTGTCAGTCTGCCCAGAGGACTATGCTGGTTTATCCCATGGGTGGCTGAGGGAATACTGCATGATGCTTGGTGCTCACCTGTTTGGTCTGCTGAATGTCTCCCAGGCAGGTTTGGAGCTGGAGGCAGCGGTGGCAACAGTGGTGGTGGCATCAGCCCTCCTGTTTTCTCAGTGTAATGTGGTGTAGAGAAGCTTTTTATGGGCTAGGGGGCCAGGGTGTTGAAATTTTGATTCTCCGTGGTGCTTTATTTCTACCAAGCATGGCTCCAGTGTCTCAGCAAAGTTTTTGAGTCATGGAGCTCATGCTTTCTGGTTCTGCACCCTAGTCGCTATCTTGGATCCTCCTCAATATGCCTAAATTATTCTATATTCAATTCTGTTGTAATTTTTAAAAATTGATAATTCATTTATGCTTTATATGTAATTTTTATTAACCAGAAGACAGATGAATTTACTGCTTGACTGTTCTGTTGCAAATTGAAAAACTGATATTTTAAGTTTACAATTTCATTTTTTTGTTTTAATTTTTTTAACAGATATAGCAAAAAATTTAGATGGGATAAGTCAATTTTTTAAGTCAATTTCTAACTTAAAAGGCTTGACAAAGCTGGGTGTGGTGGTGCATTTATGTAACCCCAGCATTAGTAGGCTGAGGCAGGAGGATCTCAAGTTCAAGACCAGGCTGGGCTACATACAAGACCTTGACTCAAAAAAAAAAGGGTGTTTAGTTGAGGATATGATATGTATATGTTAAAATTAAATTATAATAGAAGAAACACAAAATTTCAGAGTAATAGTTTAGATATGAAGGAACCATCAAAATCCTTTAGTCCATTGTTCTTCATTAGAATTCCTCAAAGCCCTCTTAAAGATTGCTCTCATTGATGGAGGTTAGGGAAAATAGAAGGAATGGAATCGGCTTGCCCAAGAACTACCCTTTTTATACTTGAGTCATAGGAGCCTTCCTTTCACTTATCTCATATAAGATTTGATTTGAACAAAGAATTGCAGGATTTAATGGTGAGATTCACTGATGCAATGGAATTCTTAATGTTTTACAGATGAGTTAGTTGCTTAAAACCAGCATAGGTTACAGGACTGCCCTAGTCTGAAGAGTCTGGAGTTAAAGGAAGGCTTGAAACTGATTGTGGTAATGTCCTAGCATTGCTCTACTGTTAAAGTATTTGTGATTGCCAGAATTTTAGTATCAGACAGAAAATATTTTTGTACAAATTTGTCTTTGCTTTTAATGGGCTTTATATTTTAACATTCTTTATATAAACATCTTTTTTTTTTCTGATGGTTCTTTCAAGGCAGGGTCTCATGAACTGTCTTCCCAGGCCAGCTTTGAACCGCAATCCCTCTGATCTCTCTGCCTCCTGAGTAGCTGGGATTATAAGAGTGAGCTACCGGTGCCTGGCTATGCATATATATTTTTAATTCTTGTATATTGCCTTCTGAAAGGGTTGTCCAGGTGTCAGCTTTCCATACCCTCCCACCTGTGGATAATCAGTGTTTTGAAATTTGGTCAATTTATTTAGGTGGTACTTTATTGATATTTTGATAGTGTTTTATTAGTGAAAATAGTTATTTTTATCCTTATCTTTGGATGAATTGTTTTATACTCTTTTATTTTGTGGTTCTCTTAGTTCATAAGAGTTCTTTTTAAGCATTCTGTTTTACTAAAAATATGATCCTAGTCACCTTATATTTTTAATCAGTCACTTTCATACTTACAACTCAATTTTTCAGTATCATTGATGCTTTTAATTTGGCCTCAAAGATCATCATTGAAATATTTATTTTCTTTCTTAGAAAACTGTCTTCTAATGAAAACAAAAATGTAATTTAATAAAATATTTGGTTGCTTTATCTAATAAGCACTAAAATTATCTAATAACTTTTGGCTGGAGAATTTGGGTGAATAAGAACTTCTCACATATAACGTATCAACTTGACACTTAGCCTTATCCTACTTTTACTAACAAATTTCCTTTACTTAAAACAATTCAGATGATGACTATTCTAATCTTACACTTTTATCATTTATAATTTTGGTCCTCAAGTTATGAAAATCAATTACAATTTTATTCCAATAGTCCCCAAAACAACATTCCACTTAAACAAAATAGAAAAAAAGCAGAAAATCAATCATGGAGACAATGTTTAAATTACACTGTTGAATTGGGAAAGATGAGAAGGATTCTTTTTTATTTGGAAATGTTTTTATATGATAAACAATGAGTGCAAAAATAAATAAGCACCCTCCTTTTTGTTTTTTCTTAATTGTACAAACAAAATAATGCTGTAAGATTTTGATACTAGTGCACATATTCCACCACTGGTGCTTTGAAATGCCAAAAAAAATCAAATCTAATTGGAGAATGTTCAAATTCATACTTGCTTGCTACTGCAACTGGTACAGTGAACTAATTTTTCTGAGGCGATTGGCCCCTAACCTGAATTTCTCTTCAGCTGCCTATATCAAATGGAGTTAGAGTCTTTTCCATTGCTGTGAGGTTAATAGCATTTTCAGATTCTAATCTAGTCTCTGGAAAATTGTCTTTTTAAAAAAATTAATCAATAGTACTCATTTTTATACCAGAATGTCAAATAAGACAGTCTACTACACAATGCATTTCTGCCACTAACGGTACTATCAGTGTATATTCCTACATGACAAAAGTCAATAAACTCACCATGCTTGCAGCATTGCCATTTGCTCATGCTTTAACTCACTCATGTATTAAAACTTACCCTGGAAGACTCACTGGGCAAAGACATTAAATTCCCCTGAAGGAAATATTTTCAGGAAAAAGTCTTAAACACATTTTCATGTCTGTATGCTGACTTTTTATCCTTAGGTACACTGGACAAATGCTGTCTGAAGACAATTTATGTATACAGCCATGGAATAAATAACAAATTAATGTACTTATTTCCAAAGTGATCTAGAGGTCACCTCAAAGCAGATCTATTTAAGTAAGTAATAAGAAGGACTATCTTTATCTCAAACTAGCAAAAACATTGTGTTTTTCTTTTTATCTTTTTTCTTCTACAAAATTGGAGAACAGTAGTGTGAACAGGTCCTGTGGGGTGGGGGGTGGAGGTGGGTGTTAGCCCCAATTGGAGTGGGGAGGTGGTAGGGAAAGGGGTAGGAGAATGAATAAGGTGCAAAAATGTGTGCACATGTATGTAAATGCAAAAATGATACCTGTTGGAATTGTTCCAGGAATTGGGGGAGGGGGAATAAAGGAGACTAGTGGAGGGGTGAATTCAAGTATTATATATTTGATGCATTGTAAGAACCCTTGTAAATGCCACAATATATCTCCAACCAGCACAAACAATAAAGGGGAAAAGAAACAAGAAAAAACCCTGACGTTCCAACTAAATGGAATGTGTATAAAATTGCACTACGAAAATTATAATTATAATGAATATACAGAGAAAATGTAAATAAAATTAAAATTGGTATAAATAAAACCTAATATTTAAATATAATAAAAACAAAGTCCAATGCCAGAAACATAATAAATAGTAGATACTAGCAATAATGAGCTCTATTTTATTATAACTTTCTTTACATCAAAGAACAATTCTAAGTTATATTTGGGATGCTAGATAGGGCAATTTTGAGCATAACTTCTTCCATCATTGGTCCCTATGTTGCAATGGCAATGTAAATGCAGACCAGGAACAGGTTTGTTTCTCTTTGCAAAGAGAACCAAACTGGCCAGAAATAGATTAAAATTTTAATGTGATTACTCACAGAAGAGATAGTTTATTAAACAAGGTAAGGAATAACATTTTTAGTTCAATTCTATTGAGTTCCTACTCTGAGTCAAATGCAATACTGCAGATACTACTGTATACAAGAATGATACAAAAGAAAACCTTCAGTTCCTGTCTTAAAGGAACTGTAATGAAGAATGGGAACGAATGTAAATTAATTATATTACAGTGTGGCAAATGGAGCAATATAATATTAAGAGGATAAAGCAATTACTAGTAGCAATATTAAGAAAGGCTTGGAAGAATATTAAATTTGAATTTTGAAAGAAGTGAAGGTAAGGAAGCATTTATGACAAGGTAAATTTGTGCAAATTCTTGAGACTGAAATAAGCCTGGTGCTTGAGGGAAAGTTAGGATGACTGCAGTGGTAAGTATGAGATGAAGGTGAATGAAGACATATGAAACTGGAACACTAAATAGAGCCCTGACTTTAAAAATCACACCATTTCAAAGTCAATGCAGAACCATGAAGGGTTTGAAGCATGAGATTTATTGTCCTTAAACTTTATAACAAACAGTCTAATTCCAAAGTGTGAAGAAAGGATTGTTGACAGGTAGGAATTTAGGTAGGAATTTGTAGCTACTTTATCTTATTCACTGTTATGGAAACTTATGAAGTCCAAAGTAATGGAAATTATTATTTTTCAAGGTATTATTGACCTATGGTTTGAAGCAATGCTAATTAAAAAAACCAAAATCAGAGAGAATTGCCAGCAAGCTCTCTTTGGTAACATGGCTTCATATGCTAGTGTCATTTTCTGATTCTAAGAGATTACATCAATATAATTTATCTCAGGTTAAAATATATTACATAGAGGATAATTGCACATGAACACAGAGATACATGTTTTGTTTAATGTATTTATGAATTTTTGCATGAGGCAAATTTTTTGAAACAATTTGATCAGTCTGGTTTCTGGTTTGTGATTCAGGATAACCTGGAGAGAAGGGGAGTTTTAGTATATATGCTGCCAAAGTGACCACAAGAAGGGAAGTTTAAGGATGCACTGAAGTGTGGAGGAGTTTCAGCCTGGACCACTTCTGATTTGGAAAGCCACTGGGATCCTAACTTTTTGCTATGGTTTCCTGATGATCCCAAGCTTAGTACTGAACACAAGTTTTCCATAATATTCTAGGGCTTCTGTCGATGAAGGCTAAGTTAGACCCCTCATGCTGTTCAAGCCTCCTCATTGTAGTCTGGTCTAATTCTTATCTTGGGGGCAGCTGGGTGGTGGTAGTGTTGGAAATGAGTTCCAATTCTAGAGGAAAAGGTTGGTTCTTTTTATTGGAATGCTCTTCTGTGTCAGATTCTTCTGATAGCTGTTATATTTCTAAGATAATTAAAATGATTTGTACCACTTCCAAGACTAGTTTTATGTTATAGGTCCCCATCCCAGATAGGGTACTTTAAAACCTGTTTATATAAAATCATCTAAGGACATGAGTGAACTGGTTCTAATGGATGAGGAATTAAAATGGATCTAAAAATTGAGAGAAACTCAAGATTTTCTCAATTTAGGAAGCTTCAGGGGTCAAATTTCAGTCATGTTATTAAAAGAATTTTGAATTTCAGTCAAAAAGTCATAAGATTTAATGATGACCTTGGTGTTTTTCCTTTCCAGGCTTCTTCTTTATAGCACCTGGAAAATTTCTAACTTTTAAGAACTCAGGTCAGATTTTGCCTTCTTTAAGGAGTTTTTTTTTTTTTTTTCTGCTGTATCCCAGTGATTTCTCCTTTATCCATGTTAACCTTACCACATCACACTGTATTACACTGATATATCCATGTATATTCTCACTGAATATGACAATCTGACACCTAGCAGAATGTGTAGAATACAGGAAGAGTTAACAAAATGGCAGGTTTAATGAATGCAGCAACTATTTCTGTCTTTGTTTACATAGTAAATCCAGTGCTTTCCACCTAGTACCCCAATATCTAGAGTTATGCCAGATATTTGGGATTTCTTTCTTTTTTCTTTAAAAAGATTTTAAATGGCCTTAAATTAACTTTAATAAGTATACTTACTTAATTATTGTGAAAGTCCTATGTTCAAGTAAAAATGACACACAAATACACACACACAGTAAAATCATAAAGAATGCACAGAGATGAACTAGTTAACTTAGTGGTCACTTATGTGACACAGAAGGAATATGATCAATAAAGGGACTTGGGGAGTGTTTGCTACTATAATGGAAATACTTTCTTTTAAGTAGATGCTACGTAAACATAGCTCATTGTATTATTATTTGTGAAATTTTGCACGTTACCTTTTCCATATGAAAAAAAAGTAGTATACATTCTCAAAAGACTCTTCCCATTATGTAATATCCTGTATTAATTGTTCTAAATGAGAATGAAAGACTTAGCAGATCTTGGGAAATATAGAAGATTTTTGGGATATTTTTACCTAGAGGAATAGCATTTGGACATGATTTAAATAGTGTATGATGATGAAGTAAATACTCTAATCAACATTTCCCCCAAATACTCTGTTTTCTAAATACCCAAAATTATCAGAGTGCATTTGTATAAAGACTTTTTGATAGTATTTTCATAGATAGTTTTAAAATGTATTTTCTGGGGGCTTGATATTACTAAAATCAAGATAAAATTGAAACTTGGTATATTTCTAGCTTTTCTTTGTTCCTCTGTGCTTAAAATATAATTATGGAGGTGAAAGAGCTAATTTAACATGTAAATATTTTAGTAATGGTAAGATGCTCAGGACAACAGAAGAACAAAAGGAAGGAAAACTAAGTCTGGCAAATAAAGAACAGTTTAAGGAGGAAGAAAAGTCTGAATTAGCTTTGATGAATGAATAGAAGTTTCCAAAAATTAAATCAAAACAAAAGGGCTAAGGAGTATGGGGTCCAAACAGACAAGGAGGAATTTAATACAAAAACTTAGGTGAAAGGACAAAGGTTGTGGTTAGAGAATTTGGGTTAATTGAGAATTGCTGGAGTGTAAAAGTGCAAATGAGAGATATTATTTCAAGGAAAGTAGAGATCACAAGGGAAAGGTAGGTAAAAGAAGGAAACTAAGAACTTGAATATGGTTAATATACTCCCTGTACAAGAATGAATATACAAATCTTAAACTGGGCTGAAACCACCATAAGATAGGGACTAAGGTAGAATGAAGAAAATTAGAGGAGATAAACCAATTAGGTTACAATACATCTATACATGGAAATATCACAAGGAAACTCCCTGTGTAGGTATCTGTATCTCAAACAAGCAAAAATGCCATATTTTTCTTTTTCTATTTTTTCTTCTATAAAATTGGAGAACAGGAGGGTAGAACAGGTCCTGCCCGGCGGGGAGGGTTGACACTAGTGGGAGGGAGGAGGTGGCAGGGAAAGGGGTTAGGAGAGTGAGTAAGGTACAAAAAATGTGTACAGATGTATGTAAATGCAAAAGTAATACCTGCTGAAATTATTCTAGGAATTGGTGTGTGTGTGTGGGGGGGGGGTGAATTCAAGTATGATACATTTTGAAGAGCTTTATGCCTTCCAAGGAATTTGTATTTTATTTCTTAGTGATATAAAATCTGAAGATTTTGGGGTGATAGGCTTAGATTTCTTGGGTAAGTTTACACAAGAAGGGGAATTAGGAGACTATGGTATGTTTGAGGCAGAGATAATGATGCTTAGGCTCAGGCAGGACAAAGGGTTGAGGAGAGAAAATTGAAGGTAGACTTAGGTAGCAAGAGAAATATGGATGGGGGAATAGAGATAGGGAGGGGAATTACATAGGGGATCAGAAGTAGGTTAGTCAAATATCCTGTGAACTCATTATCAACTCATATACAACTTTATGGAAGTAATATTTTAGTACAGATATTTATTGTACAAAATAGAAAACAGTAAGTCTGAATCTCAATATATACATATTAACTTTTAAATATTTAACACTCAAAGACATTGGGATGACTGGATTATTCTCAAAAGGAAACCTGTCAGCAAGGAAAAAGATTACTTGCTGTTTTCCATATTCAATATAAAAAATATTAATTGAAAATAAGTATTTATATTTACCTATTACCTCATGATACTTTCTTGACCTGCTTGATACAATACAATTCAGATAACACAAGATATGATGAGAAATTTTTTTTGACATTCTATAACTTTGTTATTTACTCTAATTGTTTAAAAGTGTTACATATTTTATTTAATTAACAAGTGTCCAGTTGTTGTTGCTAAGTGGTACAAATGTCTTATCTGTTAATTAATAGGTAATTTTATTTACATTTAAGTGAAAAAATTTATGAAAGGAGTAAATGTCATAAACAAAAATAGAACTCTTCATGTATAAAAAATAAGTAAATGTCTCTTTTTGAGTAGGAGAAAAAGGGGCTGTTTCGGAATGGGGAACACTTTCTTGGTCATAAATACTTTATTATGTTTTTGATACCTTATTATCTAAAAGATTTTAGGTATGTGAGTTGAACAGCATTAGTGGAAAGCATTAGAGAGGTGTGACCACTACATCATTTGCCTCAAGGTCTGTTTCTTAAACTGAGAGAATGCAGAGATAATTAATCCAACAAGGGGGGAAATTGTTTGATTGAAATATAGGGAATTCCAGTTTGAGTTTGTAGGGTTCTAGTGAGAGCTTATCGGACAGAGAGTATATGATGAGATAAGATACAAATTATGTATCATAAGATGCTAATTTGTCTGAAAATTTCAAGTATATTTGATCAAACAATAATTTTATTACATTTTCACATAACTTTCTGGAGGGAAATTTGTTCTGATTAAAATACTGATAATTCATACTGGTAAGTCTGAAAGTTAGTGCAAAGAACCAGCAGCCTAGCATCGTACCTGGAGAAAAGACTGGTAGGATCTTTGAATGAATGAATTGACTGCTTGTTAAAGACAGGTCTGACTGCTTAAACTCCAGCACTGAACACTACTTCCACCTAGTGGCAATCTACCTGTAGTGCATAGGTAGTTAAAAAGGCAATGAAAATTGAAGTCCCTGTGGAAGGAATTATGTATGACTTCTTGTAGAGTAATCTCTTGCCTAAACTAAATTATACCTTCAACATTATTAAATTTATTGAAGAAACCACCCCTATAAAATCGAGTGCTGAATTTCTATGAAAATGTGGTTGAAGATCTTGTTCATGACATTCAGGACTCAATATGGTCCATTTGAAGCTACAGTCTTAAGAAAATAATGCCTAAAAAAAGAAGCTGATATACAGACAAGAAAATATAAATACCTAGTAGATACATGGACATATTTCAGCCTCATTAAGTTGCAAATAAATGCACATTAAGATACTATTTTTGTCTATCAAAATAACAGATTACCAAAAAAACAACAAAAAACCAAAACACAACAAAACCCAATAATACCCTGCTAAAAGCATCAAATGAGGGAGGTACCTTCAAAAGTTGTTTGTGATAGAATAAGTTAGAAAAATAATGTTTTTATTTTTTGACTTTTTACTTGCAAATACTTTTAAGCTTATAGAAAAGTTGCAAGAATATAATTAGCACAAAGAACACTTGCATAACTTTTACCCAGATCCATCTATTGGTAATATTCTACCTCATTTGCTTTATAATCATCTTGTAGAACCATTTGAGGCTAAGGTACATTACTTTTGACCCTTAAGAACTGAATATTTCAATGTGTATTCCCTAAGATATTCTCTTATATAGTTTCAGTACAGTTTTTGGCTTTGGTGAATTTGACATTGATAGTAATTTTAATCTGATCTTCTATATGTGTTATAATTTTGCAAATTTTGCAATATTTTTATATTTCTTCCTCTCAGTACAGGATCAGTGCTTGCCTTTAGTGGTCCTTTAATAGCTTCCTTTAACCTGGAATTTTCCACAGCCCTAGTTTGTTATGACCTTGACATAATTGAAGAATTTTCCTTGTGGAACAGTCCACATTTTGTGTTTGTCTAATGTTCCTCCTTGTTAGATTTGATAATACATTCTGTTGAAATGCTTTTAATGTGATGTTGTGTACTCAGTGTATTACATCTAGAGGCACATGACATCCATCTGCCCCTCAGTGGCAACGTGAATTTTGTTTACCTGATCAAGGGAGGTTTGATTTCTTCATTGGGGCAATTTTTTTCTCTGTGTAAAAACACTTTAAGACCATAGAAATCATCAATTCTTCATAAAAATTCTGTTGCAATATAGGGCCCATTGATTATTCTGCTTGCTCCAGTATTTACTGTGATGGTTGTAAAAGGCTAAATTTCAACTCCAATAGTCCTTTCAAATTTATCAGTTAGCCTTAACATTCTACTATAAGCAAAAACATGCTGTCCCTTCTCCCCATTTGTCTGTGTAGACTCACTCATTCTTATTTTACAAGTTTCATTCATTGTTCTCATTGTTCCAGAATTGACCAGTAGAAATCTCTTCAGGATGGATCCTTTAGCTAACAAAGAAAGGAAGATAAGAGAAAATGGATATATTTTATATTTTGTATTTAAAAAAATTTACCAGCATTTTCTGGAAATCATTCCACATTATTTGACAGTGATTTTCTTCATTCTTTTGCACAGATATAGAGCAGTCCAGACTATTTTTAGTAGAAAGGCATATGAGAATCTTTAAAAATGTTTATACCCACTGAACCAGTTTTAGGAGTCTCTCTTAAAGGAAATTCCCAGAGATGCCGATAAAAGGTTTATGTATAAAGATATTCAATAAAGTATTTTCTATAATGTTAAAAATTTAGAAGTAATCTCCATAACTTATATTAAGTGATAGCTAATATACTATATCCATGTAATGAAGCATTACACAATTATTTAAAAAGTTCACATTGAGTGAAACAAATACCTCAAAATTATATACTTGTAAAATTCACAGAAAAGAGACTTCAAGGAGATACACTGAAGTGATATGGATGGATGCTTCTGAGAGTAGGATTTCTTGTTATTTTTCTTTCTTTCATTTTTATTTTTTGTATTCTCCAAGTTATCTTTAGTGAATTATTTTTGTATTATTTCATAAAAATTGAAATCACTACTCTGCTATTAAAGGTCTTTGTTTCATGCCTTTCTCTTTCTGCCCTAAGTGCAAGTTTTTCATAATAGCTTATAAAGCAACTCTTCATGATTACACTTGAGTTTTCTATTTTCCTTTTTCTTCATTTTTTAAAACCTATTTTCTTTTAAAAAGGTGGAGTATAAATAAATAGAATAGGAAATTCTATTGTTCAAAAAATGCTGACATAGACACTGTTGACAAAAAATAGTTTGAGTTTGAATATTTAAAAAATACTTTATTGCATACTGTAGCAACCAAGTCTCTGGTGATCAGTGTGAGGAATAGGATGGATTTACCATCTCTTTACCTTCTAGATGAATATAAAAGGAAGGAAAAATGAAATCCATGATATTGCTAAAAATGTACTCAAAAGCAGATTAAAATTTTACCTTCAAAAGTTGTGTTCCCAGTTGTCAAACTGCTGATGTCGAACTTATGCTTACTGATCTGCTTTACTCTTCTCTACCCAGTGTTTCAGAATTGTCTAACCCAAGCCTGCCATGTCCTCATTTAAGTCGCTCCTCATGGTCTCTGAAGACATGTAGAACAATTGTCTAATTTCCATGTGGTGTTCTTTCATAAAAATGAAGGCAGTTGAGCCCAGCTTCCTTTTACTTGTTCCACTGTTTTCAGAATAAATTTAAATAAAAGATAATGGATCATTTCACATAACTGTAAGGAAATAAGCACTAATTAAAAAGGTAGAGATTGTGGGACCTGGAGAAATCAGAATTTACTTGCCCAGATCTGTACGATTTTGGACAGAAAAGAAATGTCATGTATTATTAAAAAATAATAAAGAACATTCTCTAATTGAATTTTTGAGTAATTAGTTTTTTAAAACTTGCAATAGGACTTTTGCCCTACAAACCTAACCAAATCTTTATGTTTAATTTTAAACCTTAGTCCTCAGTGGAGATAGAAAGAAGCAGGATTTACATAACTTAATTTATCTGACAACCTTTATTAAGATTATTTTGATTTTACTATTTTTAAGTTAAAAGTCCTGGTCCTATAAACTATTTCTAGAGATATTATTTTCTAATCAACTAACCAAATCTGTAGCTTATCTATGAATTATTTTCAAATTATTCACATACCTCTTTTGCTATATGCCCAAAACAAGACACCAGTGTGGTAAATAGATGAAATTATTTTTTCACACATTTTATGCTCTTTGTGTTACTCACCTTGCTTCTGGACTTGCTTTTATGAAAATTCTGCCTTATTATGAATTTCTGTTTAAGTATACCCGTCAACTTGAGCTTACTAATAGTATTAGTCGTCTAGGCTAGCAACCATCACTCAGAATCAGAAGGAGAGAAACTATTTGTTCTGTTAATTATTGTAGCCACTATTACTAATGCAGAGAAGGCATTAATATTAATGTTTGAATAGTTGTAGCTTACCCATTCAATGGATGAAATTTTATGCAACATTTTTGGATTTGCAATACAATTTTAAGCAGTATTTCATCTAATTTTCAAAGCTATCTATAAGGTAGCTAGAGTAAGTTGTGGGGATTGGAATTCAAGATAATTTTCCAAAGGTTGTCAATTCTTTACCTACTTCACTGTGCTGTGTAGAAGCAGCACTGTGCCATGGAAGGTGGTATGGCCTTAAGTTGCAAAATAACCAGGTCACAGAGTGTCAGTGTGAAGCAAGCCTGATCAGGCCAATGAGATTTCAGACATAAGCAAAGTTATCTTCTTCTGTGTATTGATTTTGTGGAATAACTAGCATCTTTGAACTTCAGTTGTCTTATCTGTACCGTGAGGATAATGGTAATACCTATTAAATATTTTGCACAAGGATGAAGACAATGTGTTGGTTTGAAAGTATTCTGTATTAGGTGCAGTGCCTGTGTGGGATGGTGGCTCTGGTATTCCTGCACCACATAGTATGTTTCTTTCTTGACTGAAAGCTTGACTAATAACGATAGTTTTCTACAGAAATGTTTCCTTCACATTTATGAGGAAAGGTACTCATATACTTGAACAACAAATATGACATAAAGTATATTTACAATTTTACATATCTTTCTGTATTTGAGTCTTCTACCTTATAATTTATCACTTTCAGTACCAAAACAGAAAAACTCTCACCCACTCACCCCACCACTCCCATCCATTACAGTGAGAAAAGAGAAGACTCAAACTGCTGTAGGTGAGGTGACCTGTGAGGTCACAGCGTATTTAGTACATATTTGATAATTCTAGTGCATTCAATGTTGTTTGTTTCTAGATATGTTTCGAGATATCAGTTATGATCTATAAATTCCTAAACAGGTTAGATTTGTTTTCTATATGGACAACACAGAGTAGTTGCACCACTGTGGAAATTAATTCTGAGGTTTGTTACCTTGTGACATGAAGTCTTGTGGAGTTTAGCTTGGCAGGGAAATCTGGCCTACTGGGTTTGGGGGCATCTTTTCAAGTGCTGCATTATACTCAGATGGCTGTTGCAGTGCTTTATGTACTTTAGCTAAATATTTTATGTTTGCATAAAAAATATTTGTATCTTCGGGCAATTTAATTCTGAAATTTGTAAACTGGTAAATAGACAAAAAAAAAAGAAAAATGAAAAGTAAACAAACTTTCTCCTTAGCAAAACCCATATAATAACAACAAACCAGATTTTTAAAAATGGCCTTGTATAGGATAGCCTGAAGAGTTATTACCTTTCCTTCTCACTGGGGTTATTTATTTATTTATAACATTAGGAGATATTTTTTTACAAGTGTGATCTCCTTGTCATCCTGCAATCACTAGTATAATAAGCCACTATTCCTGAATGAGTTATGTCTCTCAGTTGTCTTGAGGGTAGACAACACATTTGATTTCATCAATTACAATCTATTTCCCAGGATTCCAAAGGGAGAGAAAGAAAAAGTTCAGTAAGTATGTTGTGAGTAGAAATGTAGCTTTAGTTGGAATATAGAACATTAAAAAGAAATATAAAGACAAATCTTACATTTTAAAGAAAATAGTATTATATTTTTTTTTATTCAAACTTTTTTGTTTGCATTTGTTGAGACAGGGTCTTACTATGAATCTCTGGCTGACCTTTAACTTATGATCACAGGGCTTCAGCCTCCTGAGTGATGAGATTATAGCCTGTGCTACCTGTGCTTTTTACAAATTTTTAAACTTCCAAATATTTTGGATATTTCAGTGTAAGATCAGGGTAAAGTTTTCTTGTATATTTTTTAAAGAGAAAACTGTTTAAGCAAATCAGTGGTTGAAATAATGTTTAAGGGAATATTTACTTAGAAGCGATTATTAAAGTCTTTTAAAGTATCTAGTTCTAAAAAATAAGGAAATCACCTGTATGTGAGGTTAGCATTATTTAGACTAATAAATAGTAAGGTAGTACTTTTAGAGCATAATATAGAATGTCTTCAAATATAAGGGTCAAATATGTTACAGTAAGACAAATGTTTTAGATATGTATTACATATTATATATGTATACTTACTCTATATGAATTGTAATGGATTATTTTGAAGTCTAAAAATTAAGTAAACCCTTACTTATTCTACAAATGAAGGAATTAGTGATTTATAATGAATGAATTAATGGTTTATTAAGCCTTGAACAATACCATCTACCATGGAAATAACCAGCATAACCTTAACTTAAACATGCAAACTCAGGCACTGGCTGGCCTTCTGTTCTGCCTGATGAGTAGAATATTTCATTGATGCTCAGCAAAGAAAGATATTATTCTACATTTGGCTTATAACACTTACAAAATCAGTCTGAAAAAGTGTTGTGCTGTGACCCAAGACTTTTTTTTTTAATTGAACTGCCAGTTCTCATTTGAGAGGTCCTTCTGTTTGCCCTTTAATGCCCTGGGGTTTAAAGAAGGATAGAGAAAACCTGACTTAATCACCAGGCCTGCATCAGGTCCATAGCACAGAAGAGCTGATTTTTTTTCAGCTGCTATAATGTTCACAGTTCCTTTTGAGTTGCATAGGTTCCCAGAGGTGTTTTCTACCACATAAGCTGGTTTGAGTCTTTTAAAAGTACTTATTGTCCTTTTTTTCTAGGATTCCCCTCAACTCTGATGGAAATGCTTTTGCTCAGCAGCTAATCTGCTCTCTCTCATTACCTTCACATAATGCAGAAAGAAGAAAAAAATACCTAAAAGTTCTACCAAACTTTGCTCATGATGATTGAGTCATCAGTAACTCTTCATCAGGTGAGCACAAGCTTTCTCTTGATTCACATTCTTCTAAGAATTATGACTCAAAGAAATAGTCATATGTCCAGTTTAAGCACTTTCACTGGTCTTATCTATTCCTTACTAAATACATTTTTCACTTTGGGAGCACTCAGTTATGGTCAATTTGTCAATCAAACTGCAAACCCCTGCTTAGTTGTGGAATTTTACATTTTGTCTTTTAATTTATTCTGAAATTATATTTTTAAACAACAATCACCTTTTCTAGCAGTAAAACTTAATCTGATGGCCATTTTCACAAAGAAGCAAAGTTTAAAAATATAAAGTAAATGAATTCAGCCACACAAGAACACTTCTGTGCTTGAAGCAATAATTTGAGAATAACAAAATAGGATGCTGAGTGTGATATAGACAAGGTTTGGTTTCCTCTCCAAATAGCTTGCTTCTTCCTGTGCACGTGAGATCACACCCCTCTGTTAACCATGAATGACTTCAAATTCCAGGTCTATAGGGACCTTTGTAAATTGCTGAATCAACAGTGAAGGATGAATCTTGGTTGGTCTAATTCCAAATAGTTAATGTTCTACAAAACAATGAAATTGTGCTTCAAACTTTTTACAAATTTTCATTTCACCTTTGGATTCAAAGTAGTAAGATTTTCCAATGTATGGTGAAGGAAATACTTGGGTGAGAGGTGTCTTTAGTTTGCTAAAAGAAAAATTAAGTAAATTTTCTTTAAGCAAATTAAACTTAACTGTTTATATGAACAAAACCATTTCATGAATTAGGTAGCACTTGGAAACAGAAGAGGTTCAGAGAGCTCTACCAATCTTATTACTTGAGCAAATAGCTTTTATAGGCTGCACACAGGCATGGAAGTAAGGTAGAGAAATCACCTGAGACATCTGTATTATTTGGGCATGGTATGATAAGACATTTGCCTTATTTGGGCAGGTAGTGGATGAAGTATTTGCCTTATCTGGTGATTATAATCAATTTGCCACCCGTGATTGGCTGATTCTTGGTTATTTGTGATTGTCTGAAACATACTATGTGATATAAAAATATATTCTTAATTAGATAGTGTACTGCTTACATACTAAGGTACATTGCAATTTGTTATATTGGAATTAAAAGTAGGAGAGAGACAGACTCAGGCTCATAGCCTGCTGGGTATTTAATTTAGTTATATGCAATTAAGCCTGGATTTTCCTTCAGAAGTTTTGTGGCTTATAGAATAAGAGTTTCTGGAAGATAAGAAACATGGTATTTGTGCAATTAAGAAAGGTATTTTTTACATACTTTCTTCCCATAAAAACATGATAAATAATCACACTGTGCTGATGATCTTTGAACTGTATATTAACACTCTGAAAAATGCATCCAGATCTGTGGTTGGAAACTGGTAATCTTTGGCTTTCTGATAATCTTTTGGATGGTCATGATTTAACTTCTATTAATTTACCAATTATTCAAATATCCTCATATAAATGTAGTTTATACCGTTAAATCATTAGGATTTTTTTGAGTGAATATGGAATTCAAGTTTGACTAAGCCTTAAATAAAATTGCTTCAGTACAGTAATTTTCCCAAACCTTGATTTAAACTTTTCAATGAAAACATCACTAAAATTATTTTCTCATTTGGACTTAAGTGATCCTGTTACATTTTAAAAAGATGCTATGAAAGGCAATATAGGATATCTAATGTAGTAGTGTATATTCTTAATTTTACCAAATTTAAATGCCTACTCACACTTAATGACTAATTTAATGGATGGGTTTCAAGTGAAACTTGGCTCATGAATAGTTTTTGTTGAATATAACCCAATATTCTTCCTTTTATTTGATTTTTAAATGATAAGTATTTTAAAGTGAAATATCCAACATAAATATAAATTTTGTCCAACATTTAAATTGAGTAATTCATTACACTTCAATGAATCCTCAAATATGAAAGGAGTAATTCATTGAAATGATTACTGCTTTCTATGCTTTTTATGTTTAAAGCTAAAAGAGGTATGCTTAAATTCCACCCATAAAAGTGTCTTTTTGATATGTCTCATGCACTGATCTATATCCCACATCATTTTAATGTCTATAGAAAATGTACTGATAACTCAAAATGCTGATATTTGAATAACTTGTAAAGTCTATCCTGTTTATAGTGTATAAACACCACTTTCATGATATGTTTGTTTTCTTCTTAAAACCTAATTTATAGAAAGTCATGGCAACAATTTCAATACTGATCATTTATGGTTATAGTTTCTGAATATAAATCAGGATATAATATAGTTAATCTAAAGTTACAGCACCACCACTTATCTGTGGGTTACAGGGATTGGGAAATTTTGTCTCCTCCATAGACTTACTCTAACATTTCTATTCATTTTTTGTTCATGTTCTTAAACCACAAATGACTCTGCATACTGAGTTTACAGGGTTGTTTGTAAGTTGGTGAATCCACAATGACAGATGAATCTTGGTTATTTTCCACTGACTTAAATCATAAGGAATTATAATCCAAAAGATTCCCTAAGGGATCTCCTATATTCCAGGCATACTCACCCTCACCTCTTGTGGAGTAGTAGTTCAGTTTCCCTCTTCAATCATAGTATATCACTTCAGGCAACACTGTTAACTCCTTTCTTCACCTGTTGACTCAGAGGCATAAGGAGACCAATGTGGCTACTCGGGCATTCTTAACCTCTAATTCAATGGAATTATTGTTGTGTCTTCTGGTACTAGCATTCCTAGCCAAGACCCCTAGCCCAGTAGAGAATGGAATACTTGAACAGAAAGCACAAGGTTTGCTAGTAGATCACTTTGTGGGTACACAGTTTTATTTTCTGCTGCTGGCAGACTGGTCATTGAGTGGTGGTCACTGAATGTTGGTCAGTGTTGGTGAGTAGAAGTCCAGACTGCTTAGCCCATCCATAACCTTCATCTCTGCCACAATGGTCAGTTTGTTCAAGAAGCCACTGAGCAGTTACAGAAGGATTGGGATAAGAGGATGATTTCTGTCCATGAATTGGATTAGCCTATCCATTTCATTATTAAAATCTTTCTCTGCTAAGAATACCCTTCTGAGCATTCCTGTGGAACACAAATATCTTTCTGTATTTTCCCATTTAAGAGACATGTCTTCCTCAAATTTCATTGTCACTAATTTTTTGATCAGTTTTGTTTCAAGTGCCTGAATCTGTGTGTGATCACATGAATCTGTACGTAATCATACATCTGGCCATTTTACCTTCTAAGCAAATTGTGCAACTAGGCTCATACCCTGAAGTTCCCTTCATGAGTGGTTTTCTTTCACCATTGCTCCTCAGGAATGTTCCAGACAGGGGCTTTAGTGCTGTAGCTGTCCACGTTTGTGTAGTGCCTGCATATCACATACAGCCATCTATAAATCAGGTCTGAGTCCTCTTTTCCTCTGTCAACTAATCCTAGGGAACTATTCTTGAGGTCCTAGGAATAGACTGGCAAAGGGTTGAGGACCATAGATGTTTGCCAGATTTGCAGCTGCATGCCAAGTACCAGCAGATATGTGAATATAATAATATGCTTTAAATTCAGTAATAAAAATAGGCAACATTGAAGTGCCTATTGCATGCTAGACATTTTAAAAACATTTATATAAACTAAATTACTGTTTACAAAAATCCTGTGAAGTAGACTCTAGTTATGCCCAATTTATGGATAAGAAAACTGAGTTTCAGAGTGATTAACTTGCTTAAGATCACACAGTTAGTAAATGGTAAAACTGGGATGAATCTTAGAATCCCAGGATTTCTGGCTCATTGATTGATTTCTTAAACACTGTGTAAATGTGTATTTACAATAAAACTCAATTAACAGGAGGTCAACCAATGAAATTCTCCAAATAACTGAAATTGTATTGAACCCAACTAACTTTTAACAGAAGAGGTAAATGTGGTTTGAATTGGTGATTAGTGAAAGAGAAATACATTGACACTATTACAATCCCCATTTTCAGATGGGAAACTGAGACACTAAGAGGTTAAATAACTTTACAAATACCAGATAGATAAATCTCAGTAGGCATGGAATACAGATAGCAACAACCATGCCATACTATCATAAGTACTCTAATAAAATATGTAAAGAGTGCTTTTAGAGGGCAGTAAATGAAATTTTGTCTAAGTGTGTGGTTAAGAGGGAAGACATCATAGAAATGGTAACATTGATCTAAGTCTCAAAGCAAAAAGCTTCTACCCTGCAAACCAAGATTATGGGGAATGGTATTTCTGATAGAGAATAATAAATATAAAAGCCTGGAGGTGGGATAGTGATGATTTAATTTGAAGGACAGCAAGTAATTCAGATATGCTAGAGAATAGTTGTTGGGTACTGAGATGCAAAATAAAAGAAGAAAGGTATTTTGGGGTCATATCATGAATGGCAAGAACTTGGGCTACATGTTTTTAGACAGGAATGGGAGAGACATGAAGCAATTTCAAGATGGAGAGAGATAATAAGAGTAACAGTTAACATATAACTCTTACTACCTATTTTCTACTTCTTTAAGTGCTTTATGTATTTTAACTTGGTTAATTGTCATAACAATTCCATGATATAACAGTCTGTTTTATTAGCTCCATTTTATAATTGTGGAAACAGGCAGTGAGGTTACTAATTTGTTCAAGGTTCACAGCTAATAAGTGCTAAAGGTGAGAGTTGAACCGAGAGAGAGAATCTAATCTCAGAGTTCTTTTTGTTCTAACATGCCATACCACATTTTTAATGTGTTTTGAAGAAAATATCTCTGTAGAGGTATGTGGAATTGATTAAATGGTGGAGGGGATTGGAGATAAGGAGTACTATTTGAGGGGTCCATATAGGAGATACTTGGGCTCTGAATTAGGTTGGTGGCTATAGACTCTAAAAGCAGATTAGAGAATTTAATGGCACTATAAGAGTTTGGTGGGTATTTTATAGACTTAAAGAGATGTTCAAGAAGATCTTATCATGGTTGCAAACTCAAATGCTTAAAGGGAGAAAAATCAGATAATTTAGAGTTGGAATACAACTCTAGGGAGTGATGGTGAACATGGGTAATTATAGGGTGCATAGCTGTTCTACAAAAGGGCAGTTACTCTGAGGTTCCAGAGGATTTCATCATTTAAAAATGTGCCCTGTCTAATATTGTACTCTAATTTCACAAAAGGACTTTTAAATTTGAATCTCCCAGGATAATCTACTGGGTTTTAATTGATGGTAAAAAACTTAAAAACAGAAAGACAACCTTGTTTGACTCTGTCAAAAGAAATCTTCCAGCTGAATTAAGATTACAGCTGTCTTTAATGGAGAATTTCCCAATGATTCTGAACTTGGCCATCAAGTAAATATTAGTGTCTGTAGAGGATGTGGAGATAAAAGCAGGCTGGAGGAAAGGTAATGAAGACTTGTTAGGTGTTTTTGGTGTAGTTTTATGGATATCTTGGTGAGCTGGCCAGAAAAATGTTTAGAAGTAGAGATTGTCATGAAGTAAAAGGGAGAAAAATAGCCTGAAGAGTATGTGTCACAGCCAGGTGCTACTGGCTCAAACCTGTAATCCTAGCTTCTTGGGAGGCTGAGTTTGGGAGGATTGTGGTTGGAGGCCAGTCTGGGGAAATAGTTCAAATCTCCAAAATAACCAGACCAAAATGGACTGGAGGTGTGGCTCAAGTGGTAGAACATCTGCTTGCAAGCACAAATATCTGAGTTTAAACCCCAGTACACAAAAAAATGTGTGTGTATCAGTAATATAAAATGGAGTTAATTCCTGTTTAAGTGAAATAATCATTATAATAATAGCCATCATTGTTACTACTGTTTTGAAGCCTTGTTCTTTGCAAAGTATACATTTTACATGAGTTATCTTATTGATTCCTAAAGCCTCTTTAAGGCAGGTATTATTAATATTACTATACCTATTTTACAGATGAGGATGAGTCTTAAAAGAAGTAATTGTCAGAACTTAGACTGAAACCCAAATCTCCCTTTTACTAAAGCCTGTATTCTTCCACAACTACACATGGGAGCCGGGAGAAGAGTTGAGAAGCATGCAGCAACACTAGATTCCACATAACCATCTTTAAAATTAAGCTTTTATTTTGAGCTAGCTGTAGATTCACATCCTGTTTAAGAAATAATATAAAGAGATCCTATGTACAGTTTATCTAATTTCTCCTAGAGATAACAGAAAACTATAGTCATATATCATTAATGTTGTATATCATCCAGACATTAATTCAGTCAAACTATAGAACAGGTACACCACGTACATGTTTCAGATGTATGCCTAAGTACTTCCAATTGTTGGATCCATGATATTATTTATTATATTATACATGATATTATTTAGAATATTTTGCTATCCATATGTTCATTATTAGTATATATAAATGAATTGATTCCACATGTTTATGTTAAATAGTCCATCACCTTGATGAACATAGTTATTTTAGGAATATTTTTATATTCTTAGGAATTTTCACTATAGACAATCATATCAGCTGTGATTAGTAAGTCTTATTTCTTCCTTGCTTGACTGGATGATTTTATTTTATTTTCTTTCTTTATGTTATTGGCTATAACTTGTATCATCTGTAAAATAAGAATGGCAAGGTCAAGGAAATCCCTTTCTATTCCCATCTTTGTGAGCGTTTTTGTAAAAAATGGATGATAACTTTTGTCAAATGCTTTTATTGCATCAATTGATATATGATCATGTAATTTTTCTTAATATGTTTATAGTTGATACATTTCTGAATATTGAACCAGTGTTGCATCCCTGGACTAAATCTCACTTAATTATGACATGTGATTCTTTTTGTGGATTATTTAGCTCTATTTGCTAGTATTTTGTTAGGGCCTTTTGCACTGTATTTGTGAGGAATATTTGTCTGTGTTTCTTTGTAATGTTTTTCTCTGGTTTAGTATCTGGCAAATGCTGATTTCATACAGTGAATTTCAAAATATTATCTCTTGTATTTTCTGGAAAAGATTGTGTAGCATTGATATTACTTCATTTAAACATCTGGTAGAATTTTCCAGTGAAACCATCTGGCTTTGGAGATTGTGTGTGTGTGTGTCTCTGTGTGTGACTTAATTTCCTTTTCTAATGTATTTTTTTTTTTTACGTTGGGGCTAGTCAAATTATCTATTTCTTATTTGGTAAGGTGTAATGCCTTTTTTTCAAGAAAATATCTTGTCTGTTATCAAACATGTTCATGGAGTTGTTTGTGATATTCACATGTCCTTTTGATGTCTTCAGTCTGTTGAGATAGCCTCAATAACATTCCTGATAGTGTCAATTCATGGCTTTTTTCTGTCTTGTTAGGCTTACTAGATTCAATATTTTTTTAACTTCTTAATTATCCATTGCTTTTGTTTTCAATTTCATTATTTTCTGCTCCTATTTTTTTTTTATTAACCCTTCTGTTTGTTTTGAGTTTTTCTCTTTTTGCAGATTCTTGAGGTAGCAGCTTAGATTATTGACATGAGATTTTTCAACTTTTTAAATTTATACAGTTAGTGTTAAAATTTTCCCTGTCAGCACTGCTTTCCCTGTGCCCTATTATGTTTTTATTATTGATTTGTGGTTTGATTCCATTGTGGCCATAGAACTCATTCTGTGCATTTTAATCCCACATGGTTGTGATATAAAATTCTTCTGTATGTTGCTAGATTTGGTTGGTAGATTTTGTTGAGGATTCTTGTATCCATATTCATAACAGATGTCTTTTATTTCTTCCACCTGGTAATATCCATTATCCACATTTATGACAGCAGATTCCAGTTCTTGAGAACACTTGTAACTTTATGTAAGTTTGTTTGACTAATGACCCTCTCCTACAAAGACCTATATTCTGAGGGCTGAGACTATGTTAGTATAGGCTATCGGACTAATACAGGCCTTAGGAAGTGAGTTGGAAAGTATTCCTTTCCACTATATTATTTAAATAGTTTGTGAAAAATAGGTATTCATTTTTTTAATGTATGATAGAATTCATAGTAAAGCAATCCAAGCCTAGGATTTTCTTTGTGGATAGTTTTTATGATTACTAATTCAATCTCTTTATTTGTTTTAGATCTATTCAGATTTCTTATGTTTTCTTGGGTGATTTTTACTAGTTGTGTCATTTGGGAAATAGAACATTTCATAAAATTTGTTTAATTTCTTAAAATACAATTGTTCACAGTATTCTCATATTTTTAAATGTATTTTAATAGACAAATAATAATTTTGTATATTTATGAGGTTTCTATAAGGTTGGTATTAATGTCACCTTTAATTTCTAATTTCACTAATTTGTATATTCTATTTTTCAATGTAGTTAATTTTGTCGATTTCCTAAATCTTTTAAAAGAACCAACTTTTGTTAAGATTTTTATTGTCTATTCCTTATTTTGTTAATCTTCACTCTATATCCTTTATTACTTTTTTTTGCTTCCATTTGGTATATCTACCTGTCTTTGTTAGTGTTTCTAGGTAGAAAGTTAAAGTATTGAATTGAGGCTTTAAAAAAATATAAGCATCTACATCTATAAACTTCTGACTTTCCCCTAAGCACTGCTTATTTTTTTTGGGTCGTGGTGGTAGTATGTTCCTACGTAGCCCAGGCTAGCCTTGAGCTCACAATCCTGCATCAGCCTCCCAAGTGCTAGGATTATAGATATGTGCCACCACACCTGGCTGTGATTTCCATATGTCTTCATGTGTAGTGTCTTGATTTTAATTCATTCCAAAATGTTTTCAGATTTTGTTTTGTTTTCTTTTCTTTTCTCACTCATTGGTTATTCAGAAGAATGTTGTTTTAATTTCTATGTATTTGTGAATTTCCAAGATTTCTTTCTGTTGTTGGTTTCTAATTTCATTGTAGCAAGGAACCATATGATTTCTATCTTTTAAAAATTTACCAAGGTTAATTTTATTGCCTTGTATATGATCTATCTTGGAAAATATTTCATGTCCACTGGAGAAGAATATGTATTAACTTTCTTGTTTGCTGTAACAAAGTACCATGAATTTGGTGGGTTTAAAACAACAGAAATTTATTCTCTTTTACGCCTCTGAGGTTAAAAATTTGAAGTCAGTTTCACTGGGCTGAAGTCAAGGTATTGGCAGGTTCATATGTCCTCTGGAGGTTTTAGAGAGGATCTGTTTTCCTTGACTTTTCCAACTTCTGGTGGCTGTCAACAGTCCTTGGCTTATGGCTGCATCACTGCAAAATTTCTGCTACTTTGGTCACATTCATACTAGGAAATTTCCATCCTTCCATCTTGTACTTTACTGACACTTGCTTTCTTTATACTGTGCTTCTTTATACTTAGGTTACTGTGTTTTTCAGTTCTAAGATTTCCACTTGATTATTTTTTTATAGCTTTTATTTCTTTGCTGAAGCTTTCTATTTTTCATTTGTCTTGAGCATATTTGTAATAACTTCTTGAAGCATTTTTATTAAGGATGATTTAAAACCTAGATGTGATTGACATCTATTAATTATTTTTTTCACCCTGATTCTTGGGTCATGCTTTTTGCTGTGATGGTTGGCTATAATTGGGTGAATATTATTTGACTGTTTTATCTTGGGAGGTTGCCCATTTCTTGATACTTTTCCTAGAGAGACCAGACTTTTGTTAGGTCTTTTGTTTGGGTCTGTGCTTTCAAGCTTTCAGTTTCTTCACTTCCAAGTATGTTATATATGAGGCAAGAAGAAAACACGGGGACCTTACTATCATGTTGTTTTTAGGTCTCAAGGTCTCTAGAAGTCATCTGTTTTCTCTCTACCTTTCAGTAATATTATATGTGTATACATAAAGCATTAAATATACATTATATATATATATATATATATATATATATATATATATATTTATAATGGGGTTTTCAGTTGTACATAACAAGAGAATCAAGGAAAAGTATATGTACTATTTTTCTTTTGCCAGAAATGAAAGTTCTAACTTCCTATTTGAAGCTCTAATTGTTTGCTTTTTAAACTTATATACAAATAAAGGAAAGATAACATAATAAACCTTTTGTTTCAATAATCAATATTCTGCTGTTTTTTGTGGGGTGGAATTTGGAACAATAAGTTTTATTAATTTGTTTTATACAGTAGTATTTGACCAATTGTTACTTAATATTGCTTTGTACAAAGATTCTTTTCTTCCTTGATGTGTTATTTAGCTTTTCATTACTATAATAAAACACTATCAGCTTAAAAAGAAGAAAGTTTTATTTTGTCTCACAGTTTTGATCTATGATTGGTGGCCCTATTCCAACAAATACCTGAGACAATCAACATAACAAAGAGGAAGGATTTATTTTGATTCACAGGTTTGGAGGTTTCAGTCAAGATTGCTATAGGTTTATTTCTTTGGGCTATGGTGAGACAGTACATCATGGCAGGATTGCATGGAAGAAGCAGTCTGTTCACCTCATGGTGGGGAAGAGATAGAGAGGAAGAGACAAGTATCTTACGCTGCTCCCCTTTGAGGACATGCCCCCAGTGACCTAAAACCTCCCACTAGGTTCCACCTCTTAAAGGTTTCACCATCTTCCAACAGTATCAAGCCAAAGACCAACCTTTTAACAGACAGGCCTTTGGGGAACATTCCAGATCCAAACTATGGCACTTGAGATATTTGTATATATTATTAACTGGAACTGATTACACACACGTATAACATTCTGAAACACCAAAATGCTGCCATATATGTTTATTAAAAATGACATGATGAGAGTTTTGGTAACTTCAAATAAATGTAGCTAAAAATCAAATGTTTAATATAACTGTTACAATACAGAAATGAACATTTTGTCATTGTTTATATGACTCAGAACAGTGGTTCAGGAAGACTTTTTAGTGAGAATTGTGAGTTTGAATTTACAAATTATCTACCTATCCCTCTGTTGTTAGTCTTTAAAGGTGAATGTAAAAAATTGCCTGGCAGCAAATTCAGAGACAATTATGGTGTATATTGACTACTAATTTTAGTAAGTTATTCATTTATTGTAGAATATATAATTTAGTGTTTAGAATCTGAAAAGAAAAAACTGATTCAACAAAGCCCAACACTCTGACGAATAATAACCATAAAACATGTCTTTTTTTAAGCCACTGAACTTACTGAGAAGGCTTGATGTAGACTCAAAATCTTGCTTCACTTACTCTCTAAACAGTTTAGCTCAAACATAAGTGAGAAAAATGCTGTATATAGTTTAGCAACATAATCCCTAAGGGTAGTACAGTTTTAGACATGGTAATTGTAAGGACAAATGACAGCCTATGCAAAATAAGTCAAAGTTCTCTACTGGCAAGCTAAACAATGCTTATCCCAACAATACTGTGAGTTCTCTGGTGTGTCAGGAGTTTTGAAGCCAGCCTTTTAGAAGAGTTAACATACATTACACACAAGATCTCAACCATGAAGGTTTTTGTCCAAAATAAATATGGGACAGTTGTATTTTTAATGGAGGAAGAATGTATTTTAATCTATTATAGTTACATATTCCAGAAGATTTTTAAATCTATAGTTTAAGTAGTTAAAAAATTAGTTTATAGAGCTCTGTTTGTATAAAGCTCTTTCTTCTTGTTATTCTTTATAAATTTATCATTTCATTAGTGGCTTTTAGTTCTCATAATTCTTTCTTTTTTATTTTATTTTTTTTGATAGCATTGTGGTTTGAACTCAGGGCCTTGTGCTTGCTAGGCAGATGCTCTACCAGTGTAGCTATGCCTCCAGCTTGGAGTTAGTTTTTTAAGTTAGTTATCACTCTAAAAAAAAAAGAAAGTTATCACTTTCTTTTATTTATGTTCATATTCTACAGTTCTGATTTGTGTGTAAGAGAAATTTGTGTCCCTATTGGAACATGTAAGCACTCTGGAATTTAAAGGCTGTGTTACTGTTTATATTATTAATATGTTGTATAGTCACTGGCACAAGGATTGAAAATTTGAGATAGCATGATTTGAATTGAAGGTGGGATTTGTAGTTATGGAGTGTGTGTATGAAGGATGGCGAGTATATGAAAAAGGGAAGAGAAGATACTTGGAAAGATGGAAGAGATTGAGTTAAGTAGGTAAATAGATCATGGTGCTTGGAAAAACTTATCCAAATCAATGTCTCCATGCCTGAGATTTGGCTTTTAATAATTCCTCCTCTTTTAACCCCAAACTAAACAAAGCACACAAGATACCCTACAACGAAAATCCTTTTCAATTAATTTCTCACTGCCAATTATGGTTCTCTCCCGGCTTGACACCTGATTTGAAAATAATAACAGCTATAAATATAGTTTAAAACTGAGTTAAAGTTAACCTCCTAGAGTGTCACTGTTCAAGATCTATGCCAGAGTCCTAAGTATTCTTTTTCCTTGCCATGATTTCTGCTCTTGCTGTCTTCTGCCTTCTGAGCAGGAGCTCCACAAGTTCCTTGTTACTACACTGATCCTTAATCATAGCACCCAGAGCACAGCACAGCAAAGAGTCAGTGTGATAGTTCTTTAACTTGTTCCCAATCCAGCTTTTGACTTGATGAAGGAAGAATATTAATATACTTAATAAGAGAAGATAGAAAAACTTTTCTTTAGCCCTTATAATTAATAGCTAAAGCAAATCAGTTTTGTCTTTCATCTTCTGCATCCTTGGTTTTACTATTGAATCTCAAGTTGAACAAAGCCTGCTATGCTTTTGTAGAACTTTAAAATTAAGCTTAATGGAAAAAAAATAAAAGAAATATTGTGTGGAACATTATTCATCTTTACTTTTAGAAACCTCAGATGATTTGACTATGTCAACAGGATTTTCTTTCAATATGATCCTATTCATAATGGGTAAAAGAATCTTCTGTAGTATCTCAAATTGATTGAACCATTTGCAACCAAAGAACATGACAAGCATTTGTTTAGTATCACCAGGTGCTAGGCATAGTGCATTGAGAAAGCAAACATAAATACTTATGTTCCATATTCACATGCTAAAAACTTACAACACAGTCAGGAGAAAGGGTGTAAAAAATATGTGCCAGAATAATAGGAAACTGTAACAAGAGGAGCTATTGTTTCTTTCTTCTGTAGATTGTAAGAAGGCAAGACATGCTTCACAATGGATACCACAGGGGAGCTGGGCAAGAAAGAGCATAAGGGACAGTGAAGCACTCTGGGGGCCTAGAGTGGGCAATCGTCATGTCATAGCTTGAAGGATCTATTGAGCATCTTCTTGGAGATTTTCCAGTACCCCAGAACTGATATCTATTTTACATCTCTAGGTGTTGTTCTGGGGTCTCAACTCAAGACCAACCCACTATTGAGGTTTCAGCTAGAAACCTTCTTGACCTACTGATACTTCCAATTCAACTTTTCTCTCCATTTGGGCTGATTGTACTGTGGCTATGTCACATAAGGGGGACATTAAAGAACATAAGTTGAAGCTTTTTTTTGTCCATTCTCTGGTTCTACACAGTTCCATGCGGACCTGGGAAAGCAAGCAGGCCAAAGCACCATGAGTGGACTGATATAATACAAATGTAGCAATGAATTGACTGGATATATGTGTTCATATTGAAGAAGTGTTTCCAGGTATTAAAAAGGGACAGTATGAGCAATAATATTTACAAATACTAATGCAAACAGCACAAATACCTTTATTTCTCTCTGAGAAGCCAATCTCTCATAGTGCTTAGCACATACTAATCCTTAAGAAAAATATTGAGTTGAGAATACAGTTCAGTATTAGGGTGCTTTTCCTAGCACGCACAAGGTCCTAGCACAACACACATATACATACATGCATGCCTACACTAAGCACAACATACATGGACACATACACACCCAGCATACACAAAACACACCAAGCACAACATACACACACACACACATACATGCAATGTTACTGATTGAACAGTTTGGCTATTCTACTTTTGTCTGATATTGTGGAAGCATTTATTCTTAAATAAATATAAAAGGCTGTGTATTTTCATATAAAAATAAAAAGAATTAAATTTAGGTTTGTAGCTTAAAAAAAACTCACAAATCAACCTAATCCAAGTGATTAAGGCTAACATAATTAGTTCTAACACATATTTACAAAATGAACTCTTGATATGATGACCTGAACAGAACACAATATCCCTTCTGTGGTATTCCTGCTAAAATTCAATCTTCAAAAGTGTATAGGTCATAAAAAACAAGGAAAGACTGAGAAACTATTATAAGTTGGAGGAATTTAAGGAAAAATAATAAATACATTGTGAAGCATGGATATGATACTAGAACAGAAAAAAAGAAAATTAGTAGAAAACCTGGGAAATTTGAGTAAGACCTGAACTTTAGTTAGCATTGTTGTACAAATGTCAATGCCATGATTTTGATAACTGTTCTGTGGCTCAGTATCAGATATTGACGTTAGAGAGAGTGGGGACAGTACACAGAACTCTGTACTATTTTTGAAATCTTTTTTGGGGGAGTCTTGTGTACAACTTTTTTTAAAGTCTAAAATGAGTCAAAGAGCTAAAAATCTCATACAAGTGTAAATGTCATGAAAACCGTAACTGGAAACAGAGGAAGATTTATTATTTGTGCTTTAATAGTGTCAGCAATTATTAGTACTTATTTTAAACTTAAGTATTGCTATAAATATACTACAAAGTTTTGAATGAGTTTTTTAAAGTGTTATGATGCCAACTAAAGTTTTTTATTTATTTATTTATTTATGTATTTCAGCATTTTTTTTGTTAGATTTCTCTTTAAGTATGTTTGCTGGATATTGTTCTAAGTGTCGGTAACTGTTTGTAGTAGACTACAGTAGAAATTGTGTAATTTTTTTGGCTTATGAGCAAACCAAATACTTTTTGAGAATTTATACACACAAAAGTGGCTATAAATTCTTGAAAATGCTATGTTAATAAATTTGCTTGCTTTTATTTCTACCACACTTCCCGTTTTTAGCCTATAAACCACAATGTTCCTGCCTTTTCTACTGCCCTCTAGAGGTAGATTAGGGAAAACTTGTGTCATTGCGAACCCCTGAACATGAAGCTCAGAGAAAAAAAGAAAACTTGGAAGTTTCTGAATTCAGTAGAAGTAAACATGGATTGCTCATTTGTACATATACATATGCTATCTATCTATCACTTATCCAACTACTGTGTCTTAACTATGTCTTAAATTTTATCTACAATTGTCACAATGTTGTTTCTGAGGCTCCTTGTTTATTTTAGCTATATAAGTCACATTAGCTTTTTGCCAAGTGAAGTATGTGGGGACATGGTTGATACTCTATTTACGAAGGAAATTTCAACAGAATCATTTAGCATGAATTTCTCCATCTCATGTATGATCTGTCTTCCTTTCCTTCATCATACACAATTCCTTCTCTCAGATGCCTTGCCTCAGTCTCTTTGTTCCTCTTTTTACTATTAAAACAGGCTTTGTTAGCTCCTTTTTAGAAATAAATGATAATGAGGAATTAAGATATTACTCCATTTTTTTTTACTTTTGGAAAAAAATCCAGGTATTCACACATTTATTACTAAAGATGAAGTACTCTTTATTCAGTCATTCATTTTTACATTCTTCTTTGGAATTCAGGTATTAAGATTTATTGGCATAATATTCCCATGAAATACTTCATTTGTTAAGTTAAAAACATCTCAGAAGTGTATCTTTACCTTTTCTTTTAATGTTACACTTTATTAGAATTCCTGAGAAGTTGTCTTCTAGGAATATAGGCTAAAATTAAATATATGTTAATATGATACATACTTTAATTCATGAAAAAAATTTTCTGAGCTATGTTCTATAAATTTACAAAATAGATATGCATAGGATAATGGGAGTTTGGAACTGGTGACTTTCTTACACTACAAATTAATTGAGAAAACTAGACTTGCTAATTAGTTGACTATGTTATTTTTAAAAAGATATTTGCAATATAATTTTAAAATTCTTATCATTTATATAATTATTAACAATAGTGTCTTCCTATGAGCAGTATGAAATCCACCACAATGGGGATCTGAATAGTTTCAATAGCTGATGACTGAACTTTTTACCTCACAGCTTTGGTTCACATTGGGCTGTGGTTTAAAGTGACTGACAGCCATTTCATAGTACCCTGCACTGAGTTGGGGGTCAAAATCATCTAAATTATGGGGAGAAAATTCCCCCATTAGAAAAAAAATAAAGGCAGAAGTAAAATAACCAGTGTAGTTGAAACTAATTGGCCTCCTTACTGGCAAAGAAGTGAACGGGCGCAGGGACTGAATTAATCTCTTGAATTCGGTGGCAGATCCTTGCAGGTTGAAATTGGGAACTGGCAGGTTAGCATGAGGGGAGGCTATGTCCGCTAGCATGTGATACTTCTGTTCTGTGAATTTCCATTTTGTTGAGCTGTCAATCTGAGGCTTTTGTGAGCATTAAACTTTCTTTAGAAACAACACCACTAAAGAATGACCCTACATCCTAAACTACCACATAAATCAGCTTGATTAGTAATCTCTATTAAAAGACATTGAATTTTGAATAGACTGGGTATTGTAGGTACAGAATGGAGGATTTGGCAGGGCCAAATAGGGAAGTTTGAACATCTGCCCTGCCCCTTCCTAGCACTTCTGTGAGTTTTAAGCCTATTCACAAATGAACTAAATTATAAAAGTGCAAATTGTAGTTCTCCACAAGCAGTTTTTCAAATAGCATTGTGGTAAATATTAGTATTTATTAGAGATACAGAAATCCCACAAAATATGTTATATTACAAAGATAGCAAAAAGTGACAGACCTTTACTTATGAGCCTATCAATACCAGCTTTCTTTTAGTATTCTTCTTTTCTTTATCAAGAGAAGTTTGATCTTGAATTTTTATTCAATGCTCTGTAAACCAAAGCCACAGATGGGGTATTGCTGTGCCATTTCCATGGCCTTATACAGATTACCGAATGTATGCAGCTGTCCCATGCTCCCTTAATAGACCTTCAGCTTTTCAATACATCTTCCACTGATGGCATTTCTGTGGATAAACATCATTTCAGAATGAAACGTGCCATATGTCCTGCAGTGCACTTTGGTACAACAAGGCACTTTTTAAAAAAGTCGTGCCTATATTATTTACTCATTTAGAGGATGTGGCTTTTGGGATATGCATTAGAAATCCAAAATTTGCGAATAAGAGAGGATATATTATAAATAGCTTTCCAATATGCTTGTGCCTTAGATTCCCCCAAACACATTGTTTCTCAGACCATAAAGAATCAGTATTTTATATCCAGGTTTCTCATAATTTTTCCCTCTAGGAGGTATAACTCAATCAAAATCTCTGGTTACTACTGAATAGAAATAGTTCTTTTTATTGAGGTTAAAAATTGCCAGCTCAGAGATTTGGAATACACACACACATACACAATTTTTCCTTTAGCATAACCAGCTAATTGTAAGGTCATTCTTTCTAATGTATTTGGTTTTTATGTTCCCACCATAAGAAATATTATTTTCAAGTTCTATATATTTTTTTTCTGTTGAGTGATTGCAATGCGTGACCCAGATGAAAATAAAGTACCAGTGAGAAACAGTTATTAGAGATCATTCCTATATCAGCATTTGATTCTACCATACTGAATGCAACTATACTGCATGCTCAAATATATGATTGACTATTGGCTTGTGTCATTTAAATTTTTTTGCATATATTCCAGTCTCTTCTAAGGCTGTAAAATCCTTAACTGTAACTACTTTTAATATGCCTTGTTGCTGAGCACAATGTGAGATCTGAGTCAGTCCCTGTTGTATTGATGACTACATTTATACCAAACTGGAACAAAGAGATGCATGTTAAATTTTCCTGTGGGGTATTTCATTTTCACCTGAAAGTGCCTATAGATTATGCAAAAGAGAGTATAGACTTCACTTAAATGTAATATTGCAATTGTGGTAATTTTATTTTTCCTCAAAGTGTCGCATGTATATTTTCTGATTGTTTTTTAAAAAATGAGATTTCTAGAGGCAGCCCATGTAAAAGCTGATAAAACTGACCCTTAGGTAGTCTACTTTTGAAGGAAATTGTAATAGGCAATATTTTGAGGTTTCTCAGAATTCTCAGAATGATTTAAGACAGAAATATCCTACAATATTGCATAAACTAATTTATCCTAAGCAAACATGAAAACCATAATAAAAACAGAAAATGTCACTCCAGGAATACTGACAATTATTTAAAATCCCCCTATGTATTAAATTTTAAAAATGTGATTCTTGAGTCTTAAATCTTTTCTGTTTGTTTACCCTTTAAAAAAGCTACACAGACTTTTAATGATATTTAAACTCACTTAATTTTGTATATTGCCAATTCACATCCTCCTCATAACAGCAATGTTCATCTTAACACAAAATACACTGTTTTTAGAAAATGGAGACATGTTTATAGTTTGTTTTGCTATTGAGTTTTTTAAAAATATAGAACAGTGCTTGCAGTTCTGTCTCTGACAGCTGTGTGGTTAATTTTCCTGATCCGTGGTGTGGAGCTGTCTCTTTTGGTGCTGCTGTGTTTGCAGCCATGCTGTCAACATCCACCAGAGAGCAGAACAGCACCAACACCCACATCTTTCATGCTAGAAATAGATGGAGACAGTAACACAGCCAGATCCTTGGCCAAACAACGCGGATTGCAGTTCATTTCAAAGGTCAGCGCATATTTAAGCTTGCTTCATTACTGCCACCTTTATTCCTGAGATTTTCATTTTTTAAAAAAAATCAGTTTACCCAGGTTCCTTTAGCAAGAGAAAAATGAAAGTGCTGAGTCCTATTTTCATTTGGAGATATCAAGCTTTTTATCAAATTATAGAGGTGGCGCTTCAGAATATTTCATATCTGATCAAGAGGGAAATCCAAAAATAATTTTCTCTTTATTCAGGAGTCTTTCATGCAGGAGAACTGCTTTATTTTTTACTTAATATAGTGCTCAAGTCAATCATTTTGAATTCAGGGAGAAAATAGACATTTAAAGACAATCTATAATAAAAATTTTGGAGTTCAGTATTTTTATTTGCAGTTTCTAATGAAAACACCGCAATTCACATTCTTTTGGCATGTTTTTACCCAACATCTAGTAAATGTGCGCAGTTTTCATATTAAGGGTGGTGAACAAACGAATAATTATATAACATTTACTTTCTATACTTTATATGTGTGTGTGTATATACACACATATATATATATATGGAGTATTAATTTGTGCAGTACATATTAAGGACTTCAAATGGGTTTTGTCACAAAAGTCTTTTATTATAGATAAGTTACTTATTTTAGTTAAAGCAATTGTTTTGGAAGAAGCTTTTTGCAAAAATAGAGCTCTTAAAAATGAAAGAAAATCATTGAAATATGACATATAAGCCACAGAGGAATACATTTTCAAAATTGTGTTTTCATAAAAGGCTTGGATAACAAAATGAGAAAATATAATGTATAAATTATTTTGTTAATTGTTTAGAATTATATTGCCTATAAGTTTTTTTAAAAAAATGTTTAATATCACATGTAATAGAAAGTTTCTAAAAGTTAGAGATGTTATGACCATTTTAGATCATGGAAATTCGTATTTCTCTTGTGACACATCATAAGAACTTAATTATTGATATATCTTTAAAAGAGTTTAAAAGCAATGCCCTAAGGCTGAAGCCTTCCTAAAAGAAATACTCACATACTCAAATTATACAGAGGAATGTATGTGTGTGTGTGTGTGTGTGCGCACGTGTGTGTGTCTATGTGTGTGTATACATGTATATGACACAATTTTAACTGGATTATTTTAGTTTTAGCATTCATGTATTTCTATAAAGAATATTTAAATACATTATAACTAAAAGGGAGAATATATCCATAGTTAAAGATATCCATAGTTAAAGAATAATAATTTCGGATTTATAAATAGATCTTATAAAGGTATTTTGAAAGTATCATTAATAATTTATAAGATATTTTAAAGTAATGAAGAAATAAATATGGTTTAAAAATCCAAACATTTGTTTCATTTAGATTTGGACTATTTCACTCAGTTCTGTAGCTTAGTTGAAGTTGTTGATTTCTCATTTGTTTTTAGGAATAATAATCAATAGAAAGTGTATGAATGTGTCTAGAAAATATAATAAAGCCTAAAGATAAAAATATGAAATATAAAAGGTGACAAAACTGGGAGAAATGGAAGTTCAAATCTCTTTGGCCATCCAGGGGTATATTTCATCCTGAATAATAGGATTGAATCTATTTTCTCTTTCATCTCAGTTTCTGAATTAAGGTAGTGCTGATTTTATTGATTATAAGGTATAATGTGACTTAAATGTAGACTTTTGTTTATTTCGTGAATGTTATTTAAAACAGCAACAAAAGGAAACCTAGGCAGCTATTAGAATTTTAAAGGAAGTAAAGTTTTTGATTACCCATTATTAGGTCATTAGCACACTATCTCTTTTAAACCTTAAGACGTGCTGAAAGCTGGGCATGGACCCATTTCACAGATAGGACACTTTACAGATAAGTAAAACTTACAAAAAGTGTAGTTATTACCTCAATTACCTAGCCAGTGCCTGGTCCCAGGTTATCTAACTAAATCCCATTTTCCCCCTTGCTGTGTTAGAAATTCCTATTTTTCAGTTTGTGGTTTATTTCTGCAGTCAATTACCTGCATTAAACAACAACAACAAAAAAACCCAACCATTTACCCTTCAAAAGAAACCTTGGACTGATTTGTTAATCACCAGTTGTTAATCCCAGCATCACTATTACTTTGCAGCAGAGTACTTAGCCCATTCTGCTGTATTTTCTTGGTAAGTTGGTTATTAAATAAATAGAGGCTTTACTTACGAAAAAGTAGTGCTGATTTTATTGATTATAAGGTATAATGTGATTTAAATGTAGACTTTTGTTTATTTCTTGAATGTTATTTAAAACAACAACAAAAGGAAATCTAGGCAGCTATTAGAATTTTAAAGGAAGTAAAGTTTTTGGTTGCCCATTAAGTATGTCATAATTTTAAGGGCAGAAGTAATAACTTTGATTTTTTTAAGAGCTTGAGTTTAAAAAGTTTAATGTATACAAATAGCACAGAATTGTCTGATTGTTATTTATTTCAAAAACTTTTCTTTCTGAAACAATTAAGAGTGAAATACTAGGGACTAAGAAAGTCAGGTCAACCAGTTTTGTTTTGTTTTTTCTTTTCATTCTTTATTATGGCCACTAGTTCCCTATTCCCCAAACCTAGCGTGACACAGATAAGCAATGATGCTTTCAAAAAACAACATTTCAAAAAGTCTTTTTCCTTTGCACAAATGAGAGATCAGGTTAAAATGATGGTTTACAGGTAGAAGTGATCTTTAGTTTCCATTAGAATTTGAGTTTGGTTTATATGTAGAGGTAGGTGATGTTTGGCCTCTCACTTTAGAATTCAAGTGGAAATTTTAAAAAAGTTTTTTGAAAGCCTAATACTCTTTCATATAAATTCTGTATTTGCTGCAGTGCAGCAGCTAAAGAGTACTTTAACTGCTGCTGTGGGCAGTTTATTTTCATTATATACATTTGCCTATTAATATGAAGATGCTTAGCAGCACTGTGGGAGTAATTTTAAACTAACTCTCCAAAAAGGCAATTTATGTGGACTGTGTTAAAATACACCCCTACCCTCCCAACCTCCTGTCCAAGGATCTGTGAACCTAACCTCAGATGTTTTAAAATAAACTTCTTAGGCTTTGAGCAGAATAATAATTATTTAAGACAACAATAAGACAAGGGCCGAGGATGTAGCTCCAGAAGTATAGCACTTGCCTAGTATGCGTGAAGCTCTTGGTTCAATCCACAGAACTCAGGAAACAAAAGTAAAGATGAATGGGATTTTCTTTCTTAGAATATGGCCGTTGTCTTTCACGGAGTTGTAGTGCTGTTAACATTAAAGTTGCTACATTAAAACATTCTTTAAGCTCCCTAATTGGAATCACAAACGCTCCATGAAAGGTTGTCAAGAAATCTGACACAACCAAAATATTTTTTATTATAACTTGTGGGGTTTTTTTTTGTTAGAAGTTGTGAATATTAAAAAGTTTGCACTTTACATCACAGATATTAAAAGACACATTTGAAAGTACTAGTATAGTTTTTAAAAAATCATTTACATTTTCAGAGTTGATAATATCTGATTTGGTAAACAAGGAGCAGAAGCAAGATCTGCCTTACCATTATTAGGTCACAGAATACCACCCCGCCCCCCGCAGTGATCTAGATGAAAAGTAATGGTAGCATCAAAATTTTTCTCGTATTCATAAAATGTAAGATAAAAATGAAGGGCCATGCACCAAGGACTTCGTGAATTTGACTCACCAATCCACTAAGAAGTTAAAAGAATATGTTTCTAAGAAACAAATATGAGGATGTATTGGCTCTATTTCAAATGATAATATGTTTTAAGTGATTTAGACCTCTATTATATTTCTGTAGAATTGGTATTGATTAGTTCAATGTTTTGTTTTTTCCTAAGAGTTCTTATTTTTCTCTAAATAAAAAGCATGTGCTATGTTAAAACTCACAAATGTTGTAGAATCTTTCATAACTTTATGCGTCTTGTCATTTTCTGTTTATTTAGATATGATATGTTTTCACTAAGCATCGTTATGTTGCCATTTGTATATTTACAATTATAGATGACATATGTTATTTTGTAAGTATATCCCAAGATACAAATATCTTAATAGAGAAGCTTACATATGAAGTTTCAAATTTATTTTCTGATGGCAGCCTCAAATTTCATAGTGGTATGCTAAAAATCCAAGCCATGAGTTTTCAAAGAAATACTAAAAAACAAAATGCTGTTAGCTAGAAACATGACTTTAGGAAGATAATTTTCTGAATTGTTTGTGGTTCATATAAATATATTTTGAGGAATGTTCTCATACCAAAGTTCAAGGTCCTGATATTTACATAGTTCCTTTATGTAGTATACCAAGTTGATATGTGAGAAAATGAAGGGAATTTAAATTAAAATTTTAAGCCATGAATTTAAAATTACTGGATATTTGCACATAGTACAGGGTTGGGGGAGTTTTTTTTTTAAGTTATCCATATGGCAGCACAACTTTTAATAAACAATAGTTCTAACACAGATTCTGTATGGAAACAAAATAGGATTTATGAGGTGACATTTTGAGTATGTTAAGTAAAATGAAATAAGATTAGCTTTATTTTCCTATTTCCCCCCAGCCCTGAGAAGGTTTAGTGGCTGAATTACCACTTACAATTTGTTTTTTCATTCCATGCATGCATTTCATTAACCTATTCCTGGATCTGTAGCCAGTCTGCAGAGAAATTCGGCAGAAGGATTTCTGAAAAGATTGGCTACAACACACAGTTACAGGGCATATTTCAGAATTCAAGGACAATTTAATAACTTTTACTGTGCTTTACATTAATAATGTGAAAATTTTCATTTTGTTTAAATGGTGTCTTACAGAATTAATGTTATTTAATAATATTTAAGTAAAAGTTAAGAGTTATTAACCAATAACTCATTGAAATTTTTCTGATTGCTTTGGACTCAGGACTAAATAGATTAGTATTGAAGTGTACCTCCAGAATTTTGCCACTTACTCAATGAATTATTGGAATAGTAACAAAAGTTTTTTGTAATGTAGTTGATTTGTGTTCAAAATGGGCATAGGACTCATGCAATAAAGGTTGGAAGATATTACAAAGAGATGCAATCATATGGTTCTCTGAAAATTGGCCAAACTCCTCCTTTCATTCATTTTTTAAAAAGATAACTTTCAACTATATGTTAGTGAAAGAGCAATTGCATAAATAAGTAAAATCGGTATTGAAGGCATGCAATTATTTTTGTACAGTTGCCTTTTAAATTATACTTTGTTCTGACATTAATTTTATACATTTGTGTTCTTCAACAGATAGCTCAGAACGACCTAGATGAGAGGATTGAGATAGATCTATGATTTAAAATTTTCATGCCTCAAAAGAAACTTCTTAAATTTAACAGGAAAGTCAATTTAACTTTCTGTCCAATAATTCTCTCATGTCTTTAAAAGTTCAGCATTCTCTCATACTATTTTATAGTTTATTATCTGTTTGAACCAGTGATAGTATATCCACAACCCCTTGTAAAAAGCAGTCTTCTCTTATGTTAGGATATTCTGAGAGGCAAGTTGCCTCTTTCTTTCTTTTTGCTTATTTTGAGCTTGCTTTCTTGCTTGGTAGTCTATTTTGAGCTTTCTTTTTTTGAGCTCAAATCTGCCCTACAATATTATCTATTTGCTAATTTGTGTTCTGTAGTAGAATGCTACCAAAATTCTCATTTTTTAACTAAAAGACCATCAAATTCATTTTCCTGTTCTATTTGTTGCTACTCTGTTCTAGCAAAAGTTCTGGAAAAATTCAGTTCAATTCAACAAATATTTATGGAGTATCTGACACTATCTTAGGCTGTTTAGAATCTAAACAAAGAAACAAACAAAATAGTCAGTCCTGGTGACATAGTACTCAGGAAGCAGACAGGAGGATTGTGAGTTCAAGGCTAGTCTGATCTGGGCTACATAATGAAACCCTGGCTCAAAAAAGAAAAGAAAGAAAGAAACAAATGAACAAACAAACCAATGATCCCTTCCTTAAGGAAGCTGCTATTCTAGCTAGAATAGGAAAACACAAAACAAAACAATCAAGAACCAAAAAAAAAAAAAGAAAAAAAGAAAGAAAAACACCCAAAACAAAAGAAAATCATAAATGTACCAAATGATTTAAAGACATCACTGTGGCTCTAATTGCTTTTCTCCCCCTTTTCTTCTATGAAAAGGGCTTTTGTTCTTGGCATTTTTCTGAATGACTCCTGAGTAGGAAACTAGTCCTTTTCTTCCTTCCTTCCTTCCTTCCTTCCTTCCTTCCTTCCTTCCTTCCTTCCTTCCTTCCTTCCTTCCTTCCTTCCTTCCTTCCTTCCCTCCCTCCCTCCCTCTCCCTCCCTTCCTTCCTTGCCTTTCTTCTTCTCTTCCTCTCATCACTCCCTATTTTTCTCAATCTTCCTTGTGATTTTTAAATTTTGTTTTGTTTTTATCTTCTCAGCAGCCTTTGACAGACAGATCATATCCTTCCTTTTTTGAAATAAATTCTTCATTTTCAGGACACCACTGGTGTCACCAATTGGCTGAAGTTTCTTTTGCTCTATTCAGATGGAAATCATGAATAGGCAAAGGGCAACTCCTTTAGTGTCAGCAACTCTATGCCTAGGGTGTCAGTAGACAATAAAACACTCTGATGGGGCTTCATCAGGCTGGGCTGCAGCACGGTATGTGTGCGCATGCATACACACACAGGAGGAAGGTCTACTGGATAGCTCCAAAGAGAGTGAGAAGAGTGCTGCTTATATAGCATTGTAGCTGGGTGGGAGAGGTGCTCCTTCCCATTAGATTCAGCACAGCTGCCCTGAGGTGTGGGGGCTCTGGGGGTGGGGTCATTTAAGGGTCATCTGAAGCTGTCATGGCCCAAGCAAAATCTCATGGAGCCTTCACAGTGTTTCCAGAGCAATTGCGACTGAAGCAGAGTCTCCTGAAGCAAAGAATTTGTTTGAGCAGTGGCCATGACATTTGGGATAGTTCCCCAAACGAGAACAAGTCTTTAGGGCACCTGCAGCTGTACTGAAGTCTCTGGCATTTTGGCTGGATCAGCTGGATTGGAGTATACTTGAGCAGCCACCAGGTCCTTTAAGCAATCACTGCTGCCCATGATGATAGCTTCAGGAGCTGAGGAACTGCTTGGTTCCTGTGAAAATGGTGGGGCTCTAGTTGCAGTTGTCAGCACTCCCAACAGATCTTGAAGAACAGCCACAATATTACTTAAGTCCTACATAACTTGGGAATCACTAAAATGACAGGAGTGGTTCCAATCTGGCCTCTGCCTGGGGCAGTTGCCTAGTTCCACTCCCAGGCATCTACTGCTGAGACCTGGAGCAGGGGGAAGGTCTGACAGCTGTCAATCAAGCAGCCAAACTGCCAGACCGTAAGAGCTTCCACCATTTAAAAGAAAACAAAACCAAAAACACAACAATAAAAAAAACCAGGGTTTGTGGAGTGGCTCAAGTGGTAGAGCACCTGCCTAGCAAGCATGAGACCCTGAGTTCAAACCCTAATCCCACCTAAAACAACAAAAAAACAAAACAAAACAAAAACCCCCAAACCATTAAGGAGTGCTTACAACAAAAATAAAATTATGATTTTGACATTTTTCTTCAACAAATTTTATCTAACAATGCTTAACTCTTAGCCAAATGCACATAGCAGAGGGTTGGGTTCTCCAGATCTGTCTCACTGGCTCCTCCTAGTTTTTTTGATCTCCCCTCTGGTTCGCCAGCCCTCTGGTTGTGCTAGGTAGGGGTACATTGTGGAATTTACAAAAGATCTTACAACGTATAAAATACAACATACTTGAATGCACCCCATTCTTATTCTCCCCTCACCCTATTCCTAGGTGCTCCTCCTTTTCCAGGGCTCTAAGTGCACCAGAGCTATGTCTCCTGGGCTCATCCTTTGCATACGCTCCACTCCCTTTTTCTCTCTGCCTATACTTGCTTCCTAAGTGAGCTCATAGCTTCATGGCTTTAATGCCTTCTTTATGCTATGTCTCCCAAATGTTCTCTAATTCAAAAAAATCTGAGACACCGATTCTGATATTGAATTCTGATCCATCATTATATTATATACTTATGAATGAAAAAATATTGCCAGTTCTCATTGTAAGATGACATTGATTATAAGATGCACTCCTATTTCAAAGATATTAAAATAGGAAAAAAATACATTATAAAATCAATGATATGTGGAATATGTCCTGACCTCCCTGCCAAGAGCCACCCCTTCTTCACAGGATTGTCTAATAAGTGGCTCCAGGTGGAATTTCTTAAGCAGATTTTTGTTTTGTTTTGTTTGTTTGCTTTTCGAGATGGGGTCTTGCCATCTTGCCCAGGCAAGTCTCAAACTCTTGAGCTTAAGTGACTCCCCCTCCTCAGCCTTTCAAATAGCTAGGACTACAGGCATGTGCCATCACTCACATAATTCTTGATTTCTACCCATTCCCAAACTTGCTCTTGCTCTAGCTTTCTCTATATCAATCAATGGTGCCCTTATTCATCCACTTGCTTTGCTTAAAACCTGTTAATCTTTGATCTCAGTTTTCAACGTTGCCTGTAAGAAGAGAGTCTGCTACTTAAAAAAATCTCCAAATACCATCACTTTTCACTATCCACTGCTTTCATTGTCTACTCTTGCTCCTACACAGGTAGTGGGTAGAAACAGTGCTGTTATGAGCGTTCATGTGCATGTGTCAAAATGGAACTATTGAAATGTTTGGCAGGCAGAGGTCATAATTTTTCAAAAGCATGGTTGTGCTCTTCAAAAGCATGAAAGTAGTCATAAATCCACAATATCAGAAAAATTTGCCTTTGTCAAACTACTAATTTTTGCCAACACAGTGAGTGTTGAATAATATTGTATCAGTTAAATTTAATCGATTAGTTAAATTTAGTTCTGTTACTATTTTCATTTTAGTCATTGGCCATCTGTATTTCCTTTTTTTTCGTAAGTTCCTATGTGCCGTTGATAGCTTTCTATGGAACTTTAAAACTTTTTGAAAATTGCTTCAAAAGGGATTTTCCTCCTCGGTCACTGGTATTTCCTATTTATTTATTTAAACATTTATTATTTATTTGTTTGCAGCACTGGGGCTTGAACTTGGAGCATCATGCTTGCTAGGCAGACACTGTACCACTTGAGTCACTCTGTCAGCTCTGTTTTGTGTTGAGTTTTATCAAGATAGGATTTCATGAAGTATTTGTCTGGGGCTGGCTTCGAACCATGATCCTTCTGTTTTCTGTCTCCCAAGTAATTAGGATTACAGGTATGAGCCACTGGCACCTAGCCCATTTATTGTTGAATTATTTTGTTTTGCATTCTTTCTCTATTCTGAGGTCTTACATTCTCATATATTCTTCTAAATATTTTAGAGTGTTGTTCTTCTATATTCAAGTACTTAGTCAACCCTGAATTGATATTTTTCCATTTGGTAGGAAGTATCAATTTCTCATGTGTAAAAAACCAATTATTCCAACACCATTCATTTATTAAAGTGGTCATCCTTTTAAAGACACTGAGATGTCAACTCCATCCCAAATCACAATTCCCTATAGCTTGGGACTCTTTCCAAACTCTATTTTGGTCTGTCATTGGTTAATTTGCCTACCTCTGTGTCAATATTACCAAGTCTCAATTGCTATAGAGTTTAATTTGTTCTATGTAACTGGTAAAACAATTTCTCTTCTTCTATTGAAAAGTATAGGCTCTGCTTAGCTTTTTAGCTTATTTGATATTCTTGGCATTTTGATATTCTGTGTAAATTTTACAGTCATATTATCAAATTCAGTGAAAAAAATTGTACATATTTTGATTGGAATTTCACTGAATGTATTGATCACTGTGGAGAGGCTTGGCCATAATCAGCCTTCTATTAAGTCCAGAGCACTGAGTCTTTAATAAACTTCTCTGGTAGAAAACAGTTCTATGTGCTATCACATTCATTTCATAGTGCTGTTGAAATTAAGCATATCCGGTGTGACTCTGCTGGGAGAGGACTCTTAAGAACTTGTGCTTAGTTTTCACTAGACTCACTCTATGTTCCTTTTCTTTTGGCCCATTTCGTATTGCATCTCTCATGATAGTAAGTCTTAGCAATGAGCATGCTATATCCTGAGTCCCATGAGGCCTTCTAGTGAATACTGGGGACTCCCTACATAGCTGGTATATTTTTCTATTATATTTTCAACTTTCCTATGATCTTATGTTTTAATGTGTCTCTTGAGAAAGGCTCTGTTTAGTCTTCCTTTGTGGGGAGAGTTTATTTAGTTTATGTCTTCAGGGTATCACTCTTAAGGATATTACTTTTATTATTTTTCTTAGATCTCTGCTCTGGCATCTTACCAAGTAAGGGTCCTAGATTGTCCCTTTATTACATGCATTTTCTGCTGAAAGCAAAGTTCTAGGCCACCAGAGATTGGCAAATGTAGCAGTCAGCACATGCAAGCTGGCATAACGCACTCTGGATTAATACTTTGTCTTCTTTTCATTTTCCCCTGTAAACATGTTGTGCAGATATCTTTACTACCATTCAGAGGTTTTCAATCTCCATTTAGTCCCTCATCAAATACAGTACCAATGTTCCTTGTGTCCTCTACTGAAGGTGGTATCTCTTTGATAATCCAAACAGCCCTGCCACCCAGACTGACATGGGTTACCTGGGAAGGGAATTGAATGCAGATGAGTTTTAGCCATACCTATAGCCATCCCTTTAACAAAAAGTGGACAGTTGTTTCATTTACAAGGGTATTTATTCTCAACAGTTAAAACATTTTTCCAGTGCATGCATTATGGACTTATGGCATTATTTTATTATTACTTTCTATTTTCTTATTTTGAATCAAAACATGATTTCCAAATAGAAGGGCTTTAATCAGGGAGTATTCAGAAGTTACATTCTCTTGCCTTATTGCACTTCCTCATTGTTTTTTTGGGGAAGAATAGACAACAGTAGCCTTTTGTGTTTCATATGTGTTACTGTGAGAAATAGAATAACAATTAAAGATTTTTCTGACTTTTTTTACCCTCTAAGTGTCTCCTTAATATTTATCTCAAGGATAACACTAATATTTATATCAAGGGTATTTAGAGGAATCTCAGATCCTTGTTTGTACCTAATCATACAGTTCCTAGTTATATAATTTTGTGTTGGCCTGTAGTTCTGTTTATGAACTGAGAAAAGCATGGATTTCAGCAAGAAATTAATCCATGGCTTAGAAAAAGCAGTTACAGGACACTTTGAGGCTACAGGAAGAAATGGGTTCATCTGCATAATTCTGGGGGCTTGGCTAGTTAGGGTTTAGGATAATGAAGGAAGATACAGGCTAAGTTAGTTTAGAGAATAAAATTGTACTTGAGCCTGGGTTCTCCAAAATAAATCTTATTCCATTGAGGTTTCAAGAATGTTTTTGGATTGTGCAATTAAATTTTTAAAAATTATCTAATATGACTTTAGGCCAATGAGTGAGCACATCATATTCCTACAAAAATCTTTGATGGAGAGATTTTATAGAGGAAGAAAGAAGTAAGTCAGCTGGTCCATTGACCTTTTGCACAGACTGCTAACATTTGTTGAATACTTTTATGTGTCAGATGTTCTGCTTGTCTCCTTAAATTTGCTAGTTTATTTTATACTTGTGAAAACTCAGTGCAATTAAGCATTTAAAAAATTCTTTCACAGATGAACAAATAAGACTCAGATTAAGCAATTTATTTGATATCACACAGCTTTTGGCTCTAAATTTTTCCATGTTTATTATGCATGCCACCCCCTCCCACCCTGTATGATCTATGCATCATAAACAGAATTGGCTCTGGAGGAAATGGGTGCCATGTAATTCACCAAGGCAGAAGCTTGAACATAGGAGTGCAGAACTAATTTAATGAAATTGGTTGGAACCTTTTAAATTCCTTCATCTTAATTGTGAAGACCAAGTAGATTCTGTGAGACCTAGAACCTGACAGAGCCAATAGCAACAAAAGCATGTATTCAATATGAAGAGAGATTTAGAACAAATAGTTTATCAAAACAGAAAAGGGGGTTAGGGACAGAAAGGATTCAGGTCATCTCTAACTCAGCAAATGTTTATCAAATGGATCTATTGTTGATGATAATTTGCTTTGGGATTAAAACAGCCAAGATGGACATGGCACCTTTTATGCTCTCAAAAAATCTCTATTATATAAATTACCTTACTATAAGGTAGAATGGAATAAATACCAAATAAATGTCAAATAGAGGCATTTTATGGAATCATAAAGCAATTACATGGCTAGGGGATTAATGAGAGCTTAGCAAATAGGAGACACATAAGGAATCATTGAAAGATAAATAAACCTTTTTCAAAGAGCAGATCAGATGACAAATTTCATGAGACAGCAACATGAGGACCAACATAGGGAAAAGCTGTTCATGGAGGCAAAATGAGAAAAACAAGTGAATTCTACTTAGGAAATGACAGGCAGAATAAGGAAGACACACGTGTTCTTTCCTACTCTTTCTGCCTTCTTATGATAGCAGAAGATGTATTTTGCTATAGGAAACCACAGTCCCAATGGTTTGAATGTGACTGCTGTCCCTCTTTTCACATTCAGGAGTAAGCATGTCATCTAGGCCTGCCTAATTAGCATATTCTTCTCTGACCACAATGATTGATTGAAACATGTGCTTGTGACCTGTCAGTCCAATCATACTCAATCCTGGGGTCTTGATCAAAAAAGATCTCTTTTTGCCAAGTTGCTAGGCTGTGAGGGTGTGTCCCTGGAGCAGACAAGGACTGCCTGAGAATGAAGCTTCCAGAAGGAAAGTTAGAGCCAAGGGTCAGAGACTGTCCTGAACTTGCCCTGAATTTTCAGTTATGTGATAAAGTGTCTTCCTCCCCCAACCACTTTTTTTGTTACTAATTTGAATTTGGTGCAAATTGTAATAAAAGAGTCCTGGCTAATACACAGGGTAAGGGGGCTCTATCTTACCTTATCTGTTATCTATTAACAGGAGCAGTTGAGCCATGTTGAGACTGGTGAGAAGTGAGACAAAAGGTATGATAATATAAGTTGGCATAGAGCTGAGGAGAGGACTGACTTATTAATAGGCAGCAGTCATTTTAGTGTTTTCTGAGCAATAGATCCATCAAGTGAAAATTTTAGTCTTTGTCTCTTTCTTATGAGTAGTTCTTTAGTTTTCTACTTTCTCTCTCTTCTGACATTGGTTATATTAATAGCAGTGCTGGATTTCTTTCTTATGGCTGTCTTTCATAAAACTTAACACTTAAATTAATCAAGACCCCAAATCTCAGATATTGTGGCTCTCTGAAAAGAGACAAAGAGAATTTCCCAGAGTTGAGTAGGCCACATGTGTCCATGGCCTCAGAAGATGCCTTTCAGCTGGATTCCATCTCTTCCTTTTCTAAATTCATATACTAGTGAATTGTATTTCTTTTATAGTAATACACCCAGTATCACTTATGCTATTGTTATGTGGGCAATTGTCTTCAAAGTCTTCAGGTCTTCTTTCTGATACCATATTGTAGCCTCTTTGGATGTCAGGTACTAAGCATTATGCATATTTTAGATAAAATTTTTTCACAGTTCCAGTCTATTTTCTTGAATATGATAGGTAGTCAAATGCTTATGGAGAAATTTCACTTAAAAATAGAACCATTATTGCACTTCTATTAAGGTAGGAATTAGTATCTTGACTTAGAGAATGGTTACCTGTTACAAAATTTTGTTACTCTTTGAATGATTAAAGGAAGAAATAACTCAGAGAAGAAAGTGACATTTTGAATGTGCAGGTGTATTGATCCTAAGAAGAGATACTATTGCCTTCACAGGTTACAGGAAAGCTTTGGATATTTAGGGATATAATTTTTCTCATTCTTTATATCTTCTGCTCTCTTTTACTGTTACATTCAATAATACTCTTTTTCAAAAATTATTATGTCTATATAGATATTCCTAGAGAAGATGGAGCTTAATTCTTCTTGATTCTCCCACATCCCTATTCTTTCCTCTAGTAGGTGATTTAGACATAGTAATTCATTTTCTAAGCATAAAGTAAGAAAAGAGAAAACAACTTTACAGTGAAGAATTCTAGCAACTCTATCTTAACCAAGTGGTGAGAACTAACATCAACCAGGCTGTCATGTGGTAACATGAACCTCTAATGTGATGTGACAAAAGGGCACTTCACCTCAGTTGTTTCTTTTAAAAAACCCATAACCCCAATCTAATCATGAGAAAAATGACAGAAAAGTGCAGAATAGGGGACATTTACAGGATATTTGGTCAGGACTACTTAAGACTGACCAAATCATGTCAAGGCCATGAAAAACAAGGAAAGACCAGGAAAAGATAGACCAGGAAAGAGTGAGTGGCTTGACAACTGTATCAGTGTAGTACTGTGGATTATCACCTGGAACAGAAAGAAGACATTAATGGGAAAGTCAAATAAAGTTTGAATTTTGATAAGTAGTAATGTCCTGGTGTCAGTTTTTTTGTTTTGACAAATAGACCGGACTAATAATATTAAGATATTAAACTAATAAAAGATTGGTGGCGGAGGGAGAGTTGGGTGACAGGTATATAGGAAATATCAGTTGTATCTTTGCAACTTTTCTGTAAATCAGAAGTTATTACAAAAGTTTTTAAAAATGATTATTATGATGTAGTTCTTAATGTACTATCATTAACACCATGTGTCTGTCACCCATGTGATATTTGAAAAATTACAAATATAAGGTTTGCCATGTACATCTTCAAATTCTTGATATCCCTTTCTTGATAAATAATTATTATTCTAAACTTTTCTTCCATCACTTCTGTACATGCTTTTATGTTTTTTCCCTCACCTACATAGGAATCCACAGACTGCATTTAATATCATATATTCCAACCTTGAAGTCACAATACTATACTAAGTATATATACTTTTTCAGCTTATATTATACTTCCAATAATATGGTTTTGAATTTTGTCTATGAAGTTTATCTATCTTGCTCCACCCATTCTTTTAGCAATTATTGATTGTGTTCCAAGTACATGTCAGGCAGAGTATTAGGTTCTTGAGATTCAGCAGTGAATCAGATATTCCTGGAAGGCACTCTTCCCATAGATCGATATATGAGGTCTTAATCTGATTAGAGGTTATCATCCTGAAAGAGGATGTAATGTGGATATTTGTTTCTAACTTCAGTGTTGTCTATGAATCCTTTCTGTCAGAGATTTAATCTCAATGTCCTTCAGGCATGTTTTGTTTGGCTAAACTTGTGTCTCTTAAAATTCAGTATTAGTTATCAACAGGATTTAAAAGTTAAGAAATTCTTCATAATGGTTTGGATTTCTAGCTTCTCCTAAAAAAAAATCTAGTCCTACTGGTCTGACTCCCACATGGTTACCACTGGGAAGAATAAGAAGCTTTGCTCTAAGTTCCTCACAGCCCATTTTGTCCTGTTCAGTTCTGTGTTGCTTCCTAAACACCCCCAGGAGGTTTGAGCACATATACCTATTACTTCCACACAATCTCTTCTTACCCACATACAATCTCTTAAATATTGTCATTTATAGTGCCAATAAATATGGGAGAGTGAAAATATGTGCATATACACACCCATACCTTCAAATTTTCAAATTGTGAACTATTTTTTTTAAATGAAATCACTTACAGTTATACAAACCTGTTGTTCAGTAATTTGGTGTTGTTTTCTGAATTTGATGCTTTTACTTCATCTCATTCAGCTGTTTCTTGGAAGCCTAATACATGAAGGACCTGGCTGTATAGGCTGAAGTGGTTCAAAGAGTTATGTAGATTAGTTCCTACTTTCAAGATCTTGTACAGTGGTAAAACATATCCACAAGAAATTTTGTCATTGCTAGGAACATGCAAAGGGAACTTCCTGTATGCAAAGGAAATGACACAGATGAGTTAAATAATTCTTGACCTCAAATACCTTGACATTATTATCTCATGCAGTGGTCCTCAGAGTGCCATGTGCTAACAAGAGATTGCTAAAGTCCACGTGCATGCATTCTGATGCAGTGATTGACACAGGCACAGGCCTCTCAGGTAAGGCAGATTTACTGTGAAGCTAGCAAGGCTTAACTGGCAGGACTCCTCATTTGCACTGGCTCTGTGAATTCTGGAAGTCAGAATATCTGGGAGTTATGGAGTGTTCTAGGTAGAGAGTATACCTGAGGGAGACAGGTTCCTACCAAGAACGATTTGTATGCAAACACTTTAAATTTTCTTAAGTGACCTTAATTCCCAAGTCTCCAACAAGCTTTTTAAGATTTTTTTGTCATGCTAAAAATGATAAAAAATCTTGGACTCTTTTCCTTAAAATAACAACATCATATATATAAGCTTCAGTCTGCTAGCCTGTGGTGATTCTGGTGTGTGCTCTTCCTGGACCAGTCTATGACAACTACTGATGCAGGATTTATGGAATGAGATGGGAAGTAAAACATTAACTCCCTGTAATTCTGGCAAGGTGTCACAAGGTTATCATTAGGGAGTCAAAGATAATACCAGAGATGAGCATTAGAAGTAAATTTAATTTTCCCTGGTAATTTTAGGCTTGATGCCTATCAATCATGTGAACACCCAATGGCAATCTACCATGCAGTGGCAGTTTGGATAATTTACTTATTTGCTAAATGCAGTCTTTTACAAAGATGTGTTAAAAGAGTGCCTAATTGTGGGTACCTGCTTTTAGAATTTTGGTATTGTTGAACTGATGGGGATGTACCTTTATGGGAAGTTAGTCCACTCCTCAACTAACTCTGCCTCTGCTTTCCCTGCCATTTTCAAAGTTGAGTTCACTGTTTTCCACACACCTCTCACCTCTCTCCCAGTCTGCAAGCTCTGATTCTCCTTGTTTCAGAGGCTTTCTACTGAGGCAGTAAGTATTTGAACAGCTTCAGGTCTACCATAGGATTGGGCTTCCAGTTACATTCATAGCCCAGATGTGGTGGCCCATGTACGAATGCTAGGTTTGACATCCTAGTCATTTTTCAAGATATTGCCAAAAGCAGAGCTTGGGAGCAGGATGTATATTTGTATATGCTTTACTTCCTTTCCTCTCATTCCTCTTAAATCCCAGAAAAATGTACTCCTGCATTCTAGCATAGCATAGTATTATCTGGCTTAGTACAAACTGAACTTCTTAGAGTCAGAATTCCTCTTAAATGCTAGCCTGCAACCATTGGAGGGAAAGCCTGGAATCTGGGTCCGCAGATGGTATGAAATGACTTTTCTGTTGCAGTACAGAGATATTACAGCCATGCTTCCTTTTATTTGTTGATAATAGCCTAATCACAGCACAACTTTTGAAGGCAAAGCCTCTCAATTGGATCTTAATGAAAACAGTCCAGGAGACAAACCCCCATTCTTTTGAAGATAAATGAGTATTGTGGCTTTCAGTTACCTTTTATAATATTCTAATTAACAGTATTTGGGGGTAAGAATGAATGAATGATTACATGAAGAGTGGGTTCTGATAACTGTATATTATCTAGCATGTTTGAGTGCCTTTTGCATGCTGGTCACTAATGAATGTCTTACATACATTATCTTAATCTATTATGTAGGTATTAGCAAACTTATTGTATATATGACAAATATATAGGTGGCAAAACTGAGGCTTGATGAGAATATATTTTTTGCCCGAGCCATACAGCAATAAAGAGTGAACTCACATCTCAGGTACTCCAAATTCATTGTCTGTTAAGTCAATGGCTAACTGTCTTGTGATGTTGAAGTTATATTCCTCAGGTCTACCTATGTAGTTTGTATCTATATACAATTTCTATGTGCATTCCAAGCAGAGCATATGACAAGAATTAGAATCAACCAGGACCTATGCAACCCTGGAAAAAGGCATCATTATTAATGATGCCTTGGAAGCCTAGGAGATTAGATGAATTTATTTGAAACAACCCAGGGTAAAGGCAACAGGATTTTACCATGAATGTTCTTCAAGCCTGTATGAGTGTTTCCCATTGACCAGGAAGGAGCCAGCTTAGTAGGAGTCCTAGCTTGATCCATTTAACCATTATTTCTACTAAGTGTGCTAACTGAGCTATCAAGACCACACCTGGAGACGTCCCAATTTATGGTGTAAAAGGTAATAACAGGGTGGTCAGTGATATAATTTCCTAGGGTTAACATAAATCATCTTGTTAACTATCTCTCTAGATGGCAGCTCTGTCAGTCTTCACCAGTTTTTTATTTGGTGAAAGGATTTCTGTCACATCATTTGACTTATCATTTGAAAGGTCCCAGAACAATCATTCTGTCACATGTTGGGGCTACTGAAATATAATTGCCCAAAGAACTATAAACTTTGTCTCTTCATTGACTTTCAATGTGGTGCTGCTGCCAATGAAGATTGTGGCATGGAAGCTCTAGGGAAAAGCTGCAGAGTCATTTCTAGTGAAAGGGTGATATCATAGAAACTATGCCACTGGCTGTACATGTAAAGTCATGTAGCCTGGAAGTATAGATTTCCACAGCATGGCAGTGCCAGAGCTGTGCAACAGATGTATCTGTGGACCAAATTCCTCCTTCTTTCTCAGTGCTTTATCATGTCACAGACTTTGGTATACCTTGATTATCTATAGGTCTTTCTCTTCTCACTCTTTGAAGGGACGTGTTTTAGTTTTGTTAGAACAGTACAGAATAACTTCCTTAAGCTGCAATCATCTGTAAGCCATATAATGTTTGGCTTACTTTTCTACCTCTTCTTCTGGGGAAAAAACAGTGAAATCCCAGAAAAGGTTTCTGAGGTATTCTGAATGTTGTTTAATGGCACCATTGTTGCTTAAGAAACAAAATGAACACTATCCAAGGACGAATATCCTTTGAGAATGTGTATGTGTATCATCTCTTTCTAGATTGCTAGATAACGATGTTCTTTTCTTTTTCTTTATATTATTTGGAGTTTGAAAAGACAATATTTACTTGTCAAGGTTTTGAAATCCCCTGGTTTCAAAGAAAAGATTTTCAGGAGCCCTTGGGGATAGGAATTTTGATTTACTTGTCTTGGGGACCTATACAGTACTTGGCATGTTAATAGGCTCTATGAGGGTGAATCACACTGACAGAACGTACCTAGTGTGTTCTGTGGTCACTTCCACATTCCTGCCGACATTTCCTTTTTATACTGAATGAAATTTACATTAGGGCATATGCACATTTATATTTACCCTTTTTTCAGGGACAGTGCAGATCCAAGTACCCTCTGCACATATGATTAAATATTAATTAGGCTTCTAATATAAGCAAGTGAGTTCACAGGCCTGAGTGTCACATGAATAATTTATGAGGTACCCGAAGGCTCAGCCTGGAAAGCTGATTGGCCACCTTGGATTTGTATAATTACAAAGTTTCATTATTAACAGTGGAAGCAGTGGAGAGATTTGCCTAGCTTGAGGGACTTTGAAAGCATAAGCTGTCTCATTAGGGAAAAAGAGAATAAGGCAAAATATGCAAACTTGTTAGTAGAAAAGAACAGAGGTGGATGAGATTTAAACTTAGCTTTCAAACATGACTATGGTATGCTTTAAAAAATATATAATAAAATTGGTATTCTGATTGATAAGTATGTTTGCTTTAAATTTTCAGTATGCTGAGCAATGCTTCAAAGCTTTTGTTTTAAACTGAAGGCCTAAATCTTTAATATTTCACTGAAAAAGCCACAGGTAGCCTAATAGGCTCTGCAGAGTGAGAGGTTTGGAGGTAAAAGAATGAAGACAGTCCAGGGCTCTTGCTAGAATATGTGTTGTGCATGCAATTAAATCTCAAGGTCAAACAATTTACAGACAATTACTTTTCTAACATCTCCAGAAATGCCTGCTTACACGTCTTTAATTTTAAATGATACTGATATTCCAATTCTCCCCAAAGGTTAATGCTGACTAAATCCAGCTGTGACCTGACACGATGCGACAGCACAGTGCCTAATTATCCTCTGGATAGTCATTTACTTGAAACCATTAAAGGAATAGGCTGAGAGGAAGATTTAGGACCCTGAAAAAATGTTAGCCTGACTTCTTTCTTCTTGAAGATGGGATGGGCTGAAAAATAAAAATAAAATCCTGCTAAATGTTAGCCATTTGCTTTGATGGCAGAAAATTGTTCATCCTACTCTGTTTTTTTACAGGTTAAATTGCTAACTAGTTCATTTTATCCATTGCCTACGGCTGGCGCTAAATGTCAGTGACAAATTTTGTACTTGTCTTGAAGAATGAATTAAGTTATGCACAAAAGCTATAGTGCTCTTTTAAGATGAGTGAATTACAGAAGGAAAAAAGTTGCTCTTTTGAAAAAAGATTATTTTGATTAAAGGCCGTTTCTATTGTAGCTGAAGACAGGTAGTGGTTTAAGATAATTCAGACAGTTACCTCCCACAGAGACTGCAGTCCTTTACTAGAAATTTCTCTAAGAGCAATTGTGTCAGATTATATACTATGATTATTATCATAAGACTACTAGTGATGGCAAAAGAAATTACAGAAAACTACAAATTAAAATAAAAACACTTAGTTTTCATTAACTACAATAAAAGTCATGGTTTTCTGTTGTAGGGTCAGCATTCCATTACTATTACATAAGCCTTTCACAAAGAGTTGTGACAGAAATCAAAGGGGGACATGCTTGCCAAAATGTTGTGAAAATGAAACCCTAGATTCTTCAGTAACATGTAATAGGAAAACACAAGAGCAACTTTTAGACACCTTCATCCTTCTTATTTTTAGCTGTTTAGCCATTGAGTTCTAACTTATCATGTCTCAATAAAAGCTATCAGCAGTTATTGATATCCTAATATACATTGACTTATCATCACTAGCTATAAAATGAGATTTGTATCACTTATTTTTCTGGCTTTCATTTTCCTTCACAAGGGATGCTTTTGCAAATTTGATATATAAAGTTTAATAGCAGTAACTTGGTCACATTACTGAATTATTCTAGTTAAAATTTAGCACTCTTGATAAACAAAATAAGTAAATCAAAAATGAAGTTTTAAAATACAGTGCTAGTCTGAACATGGCAAAGTTTTGCATACTCAAAGAGATATTTCACCTCCAGCTCTAATTGATGGCTGTTTGGGGACAGGATTTATCTTGATGAACTCTAAGAATGTGATTGGCTATAATTAGTTTATAATTTCTTTTCCATTAATCAAAAGTATTTACTTGAAGAAGTAAACATGTTGGTGGTTTCTTGGTGAGGTAATGATACAAGATTTTGAAGCTGGACTTGTCCTGTTGTCATAAGGGACAAGTATAACCACGCTTTGTTAATTGCATAACATTCTAGCATACTGTGAAAATATTATAGAGAATTTTATTTTAAAGAAAATGATAATGATTAGTTTTAAAACCTTGCTTAAATAATTACTTACTTGATACCAAATCTTTTAAATAATACTTAAATTAATAAAATAAGTTGTCAAATCAGCTCTTACTAAAGTGATAGATAAATATAGGTATTTGGACTTCTGTTACGACCTAGTATTCAGCCTTGGCAAGGGATGGCTTTTGTGTCTGAATGGTTTCCTCCTTTACCCCTCAGTTCTCCACCCATTATCTAACTACTGCAATCCTGTTCTATAATTATGAGTAGTGTGAATGGCCTCTCTGTTGGAATTGCCATTATCTTCATACTTCCCAGTAAGAGTTTCAGCCTGATGATATAGAACAAGACTTTGAGGAAACAGCTTAGTCCTCAGTATTAGGGAAAAAAAGGTCTCCCAGAATGTTGTTTAGGATAAGTGTGTGTGTGTGTGTGTGTGTGATATAGAGAGACAAATGCCAGCTGAAATGAAATAGCATTTTATCTAGAAAAAAAATGATTCTTATATGCTTTCCTGAATTTGGGCTTGCACGGTCTCTGGCTAGTTCTGTAATGGTTCTGTGCTCTACCACCAGGATGTGTATGTACACATTTTCCAATATTTTTCAGGAAATTTGGACTGCACACAGTGTCGATCATATGTCTGACTTACTTTGTTGGAATAGAGTTCACTAATATTGTACTAATGTGTTGTTGATATTACCTGACATTTTCTCTCCTTTTTAATATTTTATGTAATTAGCACATTAAACTTATAGGGTTAAAATGTTATTTAGGTTTTAATAAATGTGTTTAGTGATGAGTGTTTGCTGAGTAGGTTTTTATCTTCAAATTGTTCCCACTGTGACTTGTTGGCATTAGTACAGATTCCGGAAGGGTCAGAGGAAAGAGCAGGGAACATTGTTTCCCCCAGTGAAAGACATCTCTGTTATCTTCATATACGTGGCTGAAAATGTGGACCTACTACTAGAAAGTATTCAATATTGCAAGAGGTGTGTAGTCGTCTAGAATATATTTTGGCATTTTGCTTTCACATGAAGCTTCTTGTATAATCAGTCCCACTGTGTTTACAGGTGAGACTTCATTTTTTTTTTTTTTAAGGAAAATAGTGGAATCCATTGGAGATGTAGAAATTTAAGAGTAAGTTTCTGCCATAATGTAGACTGAGAGCCAAAGTAGTTTGACTTGTAAGTGAATTGGACATATAACAACAAGGTATCTTTTTGTGCTTTCTTATGAATTCTTTCTAGTTACCTGCTGTTATTAGTCAAAATATCTAGAAAAAGACCTTTTGTTAGTGACAATTAGTATTTATCACAATATAAAGAAATGCCATTCAGAATTATTTTGTCATCTTATTTGGCAAGGACTGTAAATTGTAAACTGATTTCTAATATGATTTAGTCCATATAATCTTGTCTATTGAAAACAAAGTGCATCTGTGCAGATTCACAGTACTGAATACTATTGCTTCTATTATTTCTAATGGTGATAGTGCTGTCCACACCTAACATTCTATGTGGTCATCTGTCCAGTAATTACAAGTTCAAAAGGACAAATAAGGTACATATAAATGTTAGGATGTCCACAGAACGTCTTATGTTTGATTCTAACTTTATTTTCAAAGTCCTTGCTCATAAAATTGAGTTCTCCTTTAAATTCATCTACTTTTCACAGTGGCTTTCTCTTTTACTGCTTAGTAAATTATTTGAACAATTTAATTTTGATGTTATGTTTTGATTTCTTGAAAATCTTGTACTATATTTTAAAATCTAAAATCCTGAATTGGTACTTATTCTTAAACGTATTACATTTACACTGTCCCCTTCCTCTTGCTCCATGGTTGCTTAAACCAAAAGCTTTTCATAGTTAATGCAGGGCACATAAAGGATGAGTCAACATCACTGAAAAATGACCTCACTTATGTAATAGATCTTAACTTCATACAAAATCCATAAATTACTGCTTATCATTCCACTCACTTGGACTTTCTAATTGCCACATTTAATGGTTGTGGGATACTATTAGCCAAAATGAAATAATGAAGTGAAATTAACACTTTTTCCTATCTAAAAGCTGAGCAGCTTATTTACTTGTTCCCAGCTTAGAGGTCCAAGCATACTGTCTTAAAAAAAATATGGACATCACGTTGAACTTGCAGTCTAATTTGTTCAACCTAGATTTCCTCTGTGTCCAACTTAAATCTCCTGTTCCCCTTAATCTATGTCTCTGTTTTGGCAGAAGATGTAGTCTTACTGAGTCAGAATCCAGTAGTTTGTTAGGAAATGCTAGTTGAGGAAACACAAATAAGTGTAGATATTATGTATCTACTTAATGTTTATTATTACTCTGTGGGAAATTGAAACAAAGTTATTTAGAGTATAGATATATTACTTCAACAGGCCCAATAGAAAAACATTTTACTTTATAGAACAGTCAAATTTCTGGTTGCTTGCTTCATAATACTAAGGAAAATGACAATAGAAACTATCCTTATATTAAACACTTACTATATGTTAAGTATTTCATAAGATGTTCTTATTTAATCCCCACATGTAGTCTGCAAGATAGAATTTACATATGAGAAACCTGATCTTCACTACTACTACTCTCTCTCTCTCTCTCTCTATATATATATGTATATATAGACAATACAAATGAATCTATTATGGAATCATCATTATTTTCCTGCTTTATCTGTGGTTAAATAGAAATGCTCATAGCTGGAAAAGGAATAAATTAATTGGAGTAAAATTTGGTACTCATATTTTCTCATGATTCACATTGTAGTTTTGGCTTTCTATTTCTCTCTCTCCCTCTTTGACGTAAGTTGCTATTAATATTGAAACAGGTACCTGCCTATCAGATGTTTGTGATTGTCTAACCCAATAAGATCAGTAAGGACTTGTAGAGATACTATTAGGTGTCATGATATTATTTGGTGTAGGAGATTTAGAAACCTGACATGATAAGTTTTTTGCTTGTTTTGAAGCCATACCTTAGTAAGTACAACAGAAAATTCAGATTAACTTCATTTTAGATGCCTTTTAAGGCCTTCCTGGGATCTGATTTATGACAACGCTGTGGGCACTACATAAACAATATGCTGTAGTGTTCCTTCTCTCCTTGTGCCCCCACTTCCCTTTCCATCCTAGTAAATCCTTTGAAGGTTTTATTATTCAGGGTGGGAAGATTGAAGTGAAAGCTACAGAATGATTTAACACTGTGGGAACTTAATCAATAAGAGTGTTGCTGAGAGCTCCCAGGAAAGGGTGTTGTTTTCCATCCAGATGATAATGAGGCCGAGTAGCAGCAACCTCTGGAGGAGGAGTGCTGGGGTAGCGATTCTTTGGTGGTGCTTTTGCTGGTTGCTAATTAATAGTTTTGAGGCCAGTGGGGCACCTTTTGGCCTCTCTGACATCTGCAAGCTTTTCTGTGGCTTGTCCCACATGTCTTTCCACCATCAGGGGTCACTCTCAACTGGATTGGAGTCTGACAAGTCTAATTGGCTCGAATCTATGCAGATTTAAACATCTTGCTACATGCCAAAAATCTGATGCTTTCTCATGCTGCTTCTGAGTTCCTAGTATTATGGGATCGGTGCATGCCTGAATTATTATGTATCAGCTTATCCTTCTGTTAGCATGTTAAAGAGCAATTAGCTGGATGTGGTGTAAGAAATCAAGGAAAGAACTTCAATGCAGTTCAGTTGTAAATACCTTTTATACTTAAAAAAAACTGTCAGACCATTGAGCATTACTGGGTGGAAAATAGATTGAATTGTATAGTCAAAATTTTTAAAGAGTGAATAATTTCCTGAGAGTTGGTTTTAAAAAAAGTGAAAAAAAAAAATCCTTGCTGGGCAAACATACAATGATGGTATAATGTAAATCATTCAAATATTCTTGATTTACTTATGTCATTCTTACTTCCTTTCTCCTAGATTTTACATTTCTCTTGAATTCTTAACTTTTGTTTATTTGCTTATTTTAAATTTCAACCTCTTTATAACTGGTTTAGTGGCCAACTTGCTAGATGAATTTCATTATATTGTCGTCATTATCAGTTTACAGGATTCTGAATTAATGGCAGAATGCTGAGCTAGATACACTCAGAGTCAACCCGAGTCATTTGGATAAAATAATAAATTCACACCTTTCTTGGAAATAATTTATTTTAATTGACCATTATGACAAACACAAACTAATATAATAGCTATGCTGACATATTGCTTTATAGTTTGAGAAATATTCTGTCATATTTAATCTTCATAATAATCTTGAGAAGACAATAGGGCAGAGTAGGTTAATATCCTTAGATTTATAAATAACTGTATGTTTACAAAAAGTTGGATGACTTGTCTAGTGTGCCTGTGCTACTGACAAGAGTTGGATTTGGACTCCAAGCCACTTTTTTACCACAACATGTATGAAAATAATTTGTTCAGTTATATTATTTCACAAACTCTTTTTTTGACTATTGACAATATACTAGTTTTTAAAAAGTGCTCGTGTAGTCTTAAACTATTCAAGTAGTTTATCAAAGATAGCAATAAAGTAATGAGTAAATTTGCCTATGTAAATTTTTAAAAATTAAGAATTATAATGTAAACATTTTACATTAAGGAAATTTAAACACTAAAATACTTTAGAGACTGCTTTTCATTTTCTGAGGGGTCTATATCATCTTTGATAATTCATGTGGTAAAGTTGATCAACTCTGTCACAGTACATGTGGAAAATATTAAATTCATCCTTAAGGTCTTACTTTTTATAAAATGTTGATATATAAAAGTATGTTTAATGTTAATAATAATTTGAACTATCAGTTCAGTTCAGTGCTATTCTTATCCTTTGTCTCAAACACTGTAGGAATCTGAGAATGATTTTTTATATTTTTGCTTTTTTACTTTAGATTGCTGTCTTTTTTTTTCCCCTGAAAATTTTTGTTGTCTCCAAATTCCTGAAGTCTTAAACTCTTCTTTCCACCTCTACAGAGATTACTGATATTGTAGTTTCAGTTTTGGAAAACAAATATTACAAGATAAAAAGAAATGTATGTATATGTGAATGTATGCAGTACGGTGGTTTCATATTAGACAGGATTTTATAGTCTTCAGAAGAACTGATTGCATGGAACATCATAAACTATAATTGTTTCTTGCTTTGCTTTCTATTTATATAATATTAGACACTCTTAAATCATAGGATATTTTGAGAAAAACTAGTAGAGAACTTATATATTATTAGTTCATCTCCTAACCATATATTATTGTATTTACTTATTTTCTACTTTTTTCCTAAAGCAAATAAGAGGCTCATTGATGTATGAAGAAATAGAATAGCCCCTTAATACGTTACCCATGGAAATATTTTATTTGATACTTTCTGAGATTTTTCCATTATGAAATGAATAAGCATTAATTTTAACAATTTTAACATATTTAGTCAAATAATTTTGATGAACACTATACTAATATTACCATGTCAAAGAAAAATGAGACAACTTTTGGTTCTTAAAGAGGAAAGAAAATAATATTTTCAAATATCCACTAAATGTTAGGTTGGTGGACAGAGATTCCAACTGGCATTGGCTAATCCAGTTTGTACTTGTTCTGGCGTAATTAAAATTACTACACCTCTTCACTTTCAAATCATATGAATTTATGCCTTTTGTTCTATTTGTCTAAACTTTCTATAATGGAATTAAATCACCGGGACATTTGGGTTTCTAGTTTGGGTTTGATTAATTAATTGTGTGATTTAGGTCAAATTATTTATCTCTCTGTGAGTCAACTTTCTCAATAACAAAATGGGAACAATGTATCTTTCTTAAATAATAATAGTGGCTTCCCAGTACTTCTGTAGTTTTATTTTGGAACATATGAAGACAAGCCTCATTATAATCAGACAAAAATATTTTGAAGTAGTATCAAACGTTTTAAAGTATACAATAATTTGGCTCGTACAGACTTTGATTCAAATCCTGGCTTAATACTTCTACTAAATATGATTTTGGGGGGAATTATACTGAGCTGTCAGTTTTTGTTGTAGTTTTGGTTTTCATCTTAAAGTAGAAAGAAAAGAGCTACTATTCCTCGTCTCTCTAGAACAGACTAGGTCAATGACAATCAGATGTTATCTCCTTTCCAGTTTTATGAAAACAATTGCATAAATGAACTTAGTCATATAAATGTGTCTTACTATTGTTACTATATATTAAATGATAAAATATTGTGTTTCATTTGACTTAAATCACTATATTTAGACCTTCTTTATCATTATGCTTAACCAAGGAGAAAGAATTTGAGAGAAAAGAAATGTGATTTTGGTGAGATATAATTGTAGAGGAAGGGACGAGAGTAAGTGTCTTGTAAACCATCTAGAAATTAAGGAGAAGCAACCTATATAAAAGATCGAGGTAAGATGGATGATCTAGGAAAGGATATGATACAGGGTCTAGATCTGTTCCTTGGATTTAACCAGGTCTAATTTAGAACAAAGACCACAATGAGTAGGAAATGTGAGTAGAAGAGGGAGGGCCTGAAGGTGAAAGGGTAGGGAGCAGTGATATGCAGTGTTAGGGAAATTTTAGCATGGGCTTCAAGTTTGATGCTATGGAAGCTCCCAAGACTTTGGTAAAAATCTTTGGAAAATCTACCTTGCTATAAGTTAGAGAAGAAAAGTGGCAAGTGAAATAAATTAAAAGCTGATGTCCCAGTTGACTTCTTTTTATCAAATTCATTTTTCAATGATACTTTCACATCACGTGTTAATTAAGAATTGAGTATGTATATAAAGCATCATCTTTTGCATAGGGACACAAATTAATAGATAATCTCAGAATCACGTACTAGTAGGGGCTGTACATCAAGTTAGTTTTCTTGATCAATTTTCTTCAGAATTTAACTAAAAAAATTAAGGGTTAAAAATTCTTAAAAATTTTTGCACTTATTTTTCCCATAAAATTCTACTATTAAAGCATTTGCTTGTAAATGTATCTGAAATGCCTATTTGTACTATGTTTAAAAGTTTTGATTTTGTTATTGAGTTAGAAGGATCAATCTCTCAAGTCCATAATCAAGTGTGACTATAGCTGTAAAACTAACTGTGGATGTACATTTTAAAATTGAATGTCATTATAAAACAATGTAGACCTCTGTAAATCATAGCTAAAAACAGTCATAATGGAAATCTTTTATCTATGACTGATCCACTAACATGCAATTATTCTGAGAACTAATAACTTTTTCTTGGAGATAGGGCCCCAAATTCAATTTTATAGCTCATGGTCCCACTAAATAGAAAATGTCAGCCAAACCTACCTTTATAAATCCTCGTGATTTCGTGTTTTTACCTTATGTATTGGGCTAGAAAAAATGAGAAGTGAGGTTTGATGGTTTTTCAATTGGCTAATAAGCTCTGCTATATCTATGTGGAAAATTTTGCTATTAATTTTTACATTATTTCAGAGCATGTAACTAGCATTAATTATTTCAAAAAATTCAAGAGTACTTGGAAGAAATACTTCCTCCACTCTCAAAGAATAATTTAGCATCAACTGTTTGAATAAACCATCAGCCCTCATATTCTTCTCATTGAACAGATGGGCCACGATAATCAACCCCTACCATAGTGTTATTAGAAGGGAGGGCGCTGACCATTTCCTTGAAGTGGGCTTTGCTTATGCTTCCTAGTTGGAAAGGAAAAATTTATTTAGCAATGCACAGTGCTCTGGAGAAAAACAGGAAGGCGCAGTATACTTTATTCAAACTAAAACCTTGAGTCCTTGTGAAGAGGTTCAGAGCCTAATGTTGATATTAGCTTTTAACATTACTTAGTAATATTTGCACAGACTTACTTAATTTTAAATTTATTATTTAAAAGTTAATTTTTTTTCACTAATCAGAGATTTTGGTTGCTCACAAAAGAAATCAACTGGGTAATTTAAAGCAGAAAAAAAAAACCTAATTGTGGTTGTGTGTGCCTATAATCACAGCACTCAGGAAGCTAAGGCAGGAGTATCATGAGTTTGAGGCCAGCCTGGGCTCCAGAGTGAGTTTGAGGCTCATCTGGGCTATATAGTAAGACCTGCAAACAAACAAACTAAAACAAAACAAAAACAAAAATCCCCAAACCTAAAGCAGGAAAATAAATTATGCAGATGAGCTATATTACTAGTGGTGAGGTTGCCCTGCAGGAGGTCAAATGCCTGGATACCTTGGTTTCTTGCACACTTTTCTTAAAGAAAGACATTTTCTTTGGTTCTGAGAAAAGCAGCAAAAAATTATGGATGCAAAGTACCAAGAAAGAGGGCATGCTGTCAATGCTACATGTTAAAGTGATATGTTCTCAACATAATAATGCTAAGGACTTACATTCATTGAGAATGTCTATATAAATAGACATTATAATAAGTACTTTATATAAAATAACTAATTTCATTCTCAAGTAAATTCTATGAGAGGGGTATTATTATCCCCCCCTCCTTTTTTTAACCTGTGGAGAACATGAGATATTGAAAGAGTAAGCTTTCCAAAATTACAGAGGTAAAAAGGGACTGAGCCTGGTTTAGAATTCAAGTATTCTATCTTTACAGACTGTAGTATTAACTGCTACTTTACTCAGGTAATGAATGACATTGACACTATCAGCTTTTGTCAATGACAAAGATCTTTTAAAATTTATTTTGGAATGACTTTAGATTTATAGAAGAGTTGCAAAGATAATACAGAGGGTTTCCACATATCTCTCATTAGTTAGCCCCAGTGTTAGCATTTTTATATAACTAGGTTAAACTGAAAACTAAGAGGTTAATTTTAGTATACTACTATTGATTAAATTATGCACTTTATTCATATTTTGCTAGTTTTTTCTCTGATGTCATTTTTCTGTTCTGGGATATCATCCAGGATGTCACATTGCATTTTGTTGCCTGTCTCAATAATGCTTTTGTTTTGCTTTTGGAGACTACGTAGCCCAGGCTGGCCTCAAATTTGGTATCTTACTGACTCAGTCATCCAAGTGATGGGATTATAGGTGCGTACTACCACACTGGACCTCTATAATCTTTATTTGGCAACAATTTCTTAGTTTGTCCTATTGTTTATGACCTTATCAGTTTTGAAGAATACTTGTCAAGTTTTCTGTAGAGTGTCTTTCAATATAAGTTGAGTTAATGTTTTTCTTTTGAGTAGATTGGATTCATGCTTTGGGGGAGTTAGGGTGATCCCCTTTTATATTGCATTCTATCAGAGAATACTTGATGTCAATGTGTCTTATCACCCATGATTTAATACTGGTCATTTGGTTCAGTTGTTTGGCAGTCTTCTCCACTGTAAAGTTCCTCTTTTTCCCTTTCTATATTCTGTTCTTTGAAAACAAAAAAATTAGTTGTTAAATCAAGCCTACACCTAAGTGAAGGGAGAGTAACTTGCAGGGCACATTTGTACAGATGCCCTTTGACTTATGATAAAAATTTGAAGTACCATTCCTACTTGATGCATATCACTTTTGTAACCTCATAAAGCCACAATATCCTTAGTCACACCATCATAAGTTGGGGACCATGTCTATATATTTTAATTCTTCTGAAAGGAATATTTGTAACCTTCATTTTTTTTTCAGTTTCCCATATATACATATATATGTATATATGTATTTTAATTATTTATTTTTGTTATTGTGCTGGCTGGTGTACAATGTGGCATTTACAGAAATTCTTTCAGTATATCAAATATATCATACTTAAATTCACCTCCTCCACCATTCTCCTTTATGTCCCCTCCCCTTATTCCTGGAATAGTTTCAACAGGTATCATTTTTCCATTTACGAACATGTGTGTATAGTATTTGCATCATATTCACCCTCCTACACCCTTTTCTGCTCCTCCCACTAATTGCACATATTTATGGGGTATACTGTGTGTTACATTTCAGTACATGTGTACAGTATGTACTGATCAGGTCAAGGTGATCTTCTATCCAACTGCAATCCTTTACCCAGTAGCTCTCCTCTCTCCTTCCCCTCTTCACCTATACCTTCCCAGGCTCTTATAACATTACATTCTATATTTCTTTTTTTTTGCTTTTAAACTTGGGATTTATTAATTTATTGAGGAGATAGTTACTGAGCACTTATTATGCACCAAGCATTCTTCTAGGCATTTAAAAAAATTTTATTATTCATTTATTCACATGTGCATAAATTGTTTGGGTCATTTCTCCCTTCTGCCTCCCTCCCCCACCTTCTCCCCTTTGAGATGAACTTTTTAAGCTTCAACATGTAAGTGAGAATATGTGGTATTTGTCTTTCTGTGCCTAATTTATTTTATTTAACATAATGCATTGGAAGTTTACCAAGTCACAAAGAAGAATGAAATTTTGTCATTTGTAGGTAAATAGATGGAACTGGAAAACATCATATTAAGTGAAGTTAGCCAGGTTCAGAAGGCCAAAACTGCATGTTCTTTCTCATATGTGGAATATAGACATAACACAAATGCAGCAATATTATGAAACACTGGTCACACTAAACAGAGGTCACGCATGGAAGGGATAAGTTAAAAGAAGGAAATGAAGAACTTGAATATTGGTGATGTACTCTTTATATAAGAATGAATATAGAAATCTGAAACCAGCTGAAGCCACCATAGAATGGGTGTAAGGTAGAATGTAGATAATTAGAGAAGATAAACCAATTGGGGGCTTAACACATGTATGCATGGAAATATCACAAGGAAACTCTCCATGTAGCTATCTTTATCTCAAACAAGCAAAATGTCATCTTTTTTCATTTTATCTTTTCTCTTCTACAAAAATCAGAGAAAAGGAGGGTGGAATAGGTCCTGCCCAGGGGGGAGGTTAGGCACTAGTGGGAGGGGGAAAGGGTATAGGAGAGTGAATATGGTACAAAAATGTGTGCACATGTATATAAATGCAAAAATGATACCTGTTGAAACTTTTCCATGAATGGGGGAGGAGGAGATAAAAGGGAGAGGTAGAAGGGGAGAAGCAAAACCAAATAATGGTTGTCAATTCATCCATAACGTGAAAATGACATCACCCTTTTTATGACTGAATACTATTACATTTTGTACATGTACCACATTTTCTTTATCCATTCATCAGCTGATAGACACATTAATGATTCCATATCTTACTTATTGTGAATAGTGTTGTGAAAATATTTGAGGTCAGATGTTTCTTTACCACATTCATTTCAATGAGTTTATTGGGTCAAATGAAGTTTTATTTCTAACTTTTTAAGTGTGCTCTATCCATCATGGTACTATGAATTCACATTCCCACCAACAGTGAATAAATATTTTCCTTTTTTTATATCCTGGTAGCACTTGTTACTTTTTTGTCTTTTAATAATAGCTATTGTAACAAGGGTGAAGTGACATCTCATTGTAGTTTTGGTTTACATTTCCCTGATGGTGAGTGATGGTGAGTGTTGCTTCATATACCTGCTGGCCATTGTATATCCTCTTTTGGAAAATGTCTATTCAGGTCCCTTTGTATATTTTTAACTGAATTATTTGCTTTTATGCTGTTGAACTATTTGAGTTTCTTAAACATTTTGGAAATCAATCCTTTATTAGGTGAATAGCTGGCAAATATTTTGTCTATTTTACTCTGTTGATTGTTTTCTTTGCTGTGCAGAAGCTTTTTAGTTAGATGCAATCCCAATTGTCAATTTTTTCTTTTTTTGTTACCTGTGCTTCTGGGGTCTTGTCCAAAAAATCACTGTCTAGTTAATTGTTCTAATGTATTTTCTTCTAGAAGTTTCATAGTTCTGAGTCTTCTATTTAAATCTTTGATCCATTTTAAATTGATTTTTACATATGTTTAGAAATAGGGCTTGCTTTTATTTTTCTGCATGGATATCCAGTTTTCCAGAACTAAATTTATATTCTTTGCAAACTTTGTTAAAAAATCAGTGAGTGTAATTACATGGCTTTTCCCTTCTGCCCCTTTGGAATATGTCTGTTTTTATGCCTGAATCATGCCGTTCTGGCTACTGTTGCTTTGCAATAGTGTTTGAGGTTAGATATTCTAACACTTCTTTGTTCATTTTGTTCAAGATTGCCTTGACTATTTGAAAGGTATTGTGATTCCTTCCAAATTTTAAGAGTGTAGATTGGCAAGTATGTTCTTCTTATACTTAACTTTTTTTGAGAGACTCTTATCATACAGAATGTCAAATTTTATTGAATGCCTTTTCTGTATCTGTTAAGATGATCATATTGTTATCTTTCATTCAGTTGATGTGATGCATTACATTTATTTCCTTATGTATGATGAATCAACCCTGTGTTGTTAATTATGTACACATTGTTATGCAATAGATCTTTAGAATTTCATTTTTTGTAAGACTGAACCTCTTTACTAATTGAACAGTAACTCCCTGTCTCCCACTACTCCTAGCTCCTGGAAATCACTATTACACCTTCTGTTTCTGTAAATCTATTTACATGGGATATCCAATAATTAGCGACCATTAAGTATTTGTCTTGCTTGTGATTGGATTATTTCACAGCATGATTTTCTCAAGGCTCATTCATTTTTGGGCATATGAAAGAATTTTCTTCTTTTTGAGGATGAGTAATTTCATTGTATGTGTATACCACATTTCCTTATCCATTCATTTATTGATAGACTGTTACATTGTTTCCTCCTCTTGACTGTTGTGATTAGTGCTGCATTGATCATGGATGTGCAAATATCTATTTTTAATTTCTTTAGATACATACATAAAAGTACAGTTACTGAGTCATGTGGCAGGTCTATGTTTAATTTCTTGAGGAGCCTCCATTGTGTTTTCTATAGTGGCTATACTATTTATTTACTGACATATAAAGGTTGAACATACTAATGGGATTTCACGCAATATTCCAAATATATACAGATTATATATTATTTAAATCATGTTAAATATATCATCTCAAACATTTATCATTTCTTTGTGGAGAAAACTTTCAAAATCCTTTTAGGAAATGCCCAGTACACAACTCTTATCTATAGTCACTATATTGTGGAATAATACCCAGAAATCCTTGCTCCTATCTAACTGTAACTTAGTACTCATTTGTGAACCTTCCTCATCTCTCCCTCTTCCTTACTGTTGTAGCCTCTGATAATTACCACTCTACTTCAACTTCTATGAGATCAGATTTTTCAGATTCTACATATAGGTGACATTATGTGGTACTTGTCTTCTATACCTGACCTATTTCACCTAATATAATAATCTCCCATTCCATATATGTTTAGAAAAGACAGGATTTCATACCTTTTATGTTAGAATAGTATTGCACTACACATATGTACTATATTTTCTTTATATATTGATCTGTTAATGGACACTTAAGTTGTTGCCATTTCTTGGCTATTGTGAATGGTGCTGCAAAAACGGAGTACAGTTGTCATTTTGATATATTCAGTTCATTTCCTTTAGATATAGGTTGGAATTTCTAGATCAAATGGTTTTATTTTTTTATTTTTTGCCATTGTGTGGTGCTGGGGATCAAACCCAGGGCCTTATACATGCTAGGCTACCTGTATATCCTTTTCCATATTAGCTATACTAATTTACATTTCTACCAGCAGTGTTCAAAGTTTCCATTTTCTCCACATTCTTGCCATCACTTATTATCTTCAGTCTTTTCCAAATCTTTAGCTGTTCTTTCTTGGCTGAAGATATATCACTGTGGTTTGGACTTTCACTTCCCTGGAAAAATGTTGATCATTTTCTTCATGAACATCTTAGCCATTTTTAAATGTCTTATTTGGAAAAATTTCTATTTAGATCTATTGCCCATTTTGAGTTATTATTACTTTTGTTATTATAAATTTGCTATTGGGTTTGTGGTTTTCAATATATATCTAGATATCAGCCATTGTCAGATATATACATTGCAAGGATTTTTCTCCCATTCTCTAGATTGTCTCTTTGCTTTGGAGTCTTGTCCAAAAATCCCTGACCTTCATTCCTCTCCCTCCCTTTCTCCTTCTCCCCTTCCTTCCTTCCCTCCTTCCCTCCTTTTATCTTTTCTCTCTCTCTCTCTTTCTCCTACCCCCCCACCCCGCCCATTCCTGTCCCACTTTTTCATAGGGCCATGCTAGCAGGTGTGAGTAATTACCTCAGTTTGATTACTGTAGCTTTGTAATATTGTAATATATTTTTGAAATTAGATAGTGCAAATCTTTAAAATTTGTTCTACCTCAAGTTTTTTTAACTGTGTATTTGTTCTACCTCAAGATTGTTTTAACTTTGAGATTTCACATTAGTTTTAAGATTTTTCTTTTCTATTTATAAAAAAATGCCATTGCCATTGGGATTTTGATAAAGATTGTACTGAATTTGTAGATCATTTTGTATAATATGGACATTTTGACATCATTGTCTTCTAACCCATTTATTTATGAATTCTTCAATTTCTTTTCCAAGCAGGTAGGATTATAGGCATGTGCCACTAAACCTGGCATTTAATTTTCATTTTGGATAGTTCATTGTTAGTACACAGAAAGAAATTTGTTTCTATTGTGTTGGTTTAGTACCCTACTGAATTTATTAGTTCTCACAGCTTTACTTTCATGGCATGTTTAGGGTTTTCAGCATGTAAGGTCATATCTTCTATGAATATAGCTAATTCTACTTCTTTCTTTCCAATTTAGAGTCTCTCTCTTTTTTTTTTTTTTTTGCCTAATTCTTCTGACTGGGATTCAAGTTCTATAATTGTTATGAAGGAACTTTGGTTTCTTTATTGTTAGTTCAGCATGTTTTTAGGGGAAGGAGCTTTGAGACTTTCTGTCCCACCGGCTTTATCAAGATTATTACTGTTTTAATGAAAATTTAAACTTTGAAGCGTATGATGAGTTTTTACAAAATATTTAGTGTAAAGAAACTTTGTTAAATTTAGTATTTATACTAAAATTTTGGGGAAATAACATGAACCTCATACTTTTTATTTAAAGATAATTTGGCATTTAGTTTTATATAGATAGAATATCTATTTAGAACTTCTTTAAATTTGATTATTCTAAAATTCTTTGAGTTTTAAAAATATCAAGAGTCAAATTTATTCACTGGTATATTATCAGTGTAAGATTTGGAGCCAGTGACTTATAGAATGAAAAAAAAATTCTTATACAAATGTGAAGGAATAAATATTCATTAACTAAAATACAAAGAATATTGATTTCAGATTTGAAAGTAGATTACTAGGGTTAGTTGAAATTGTTGTAGTCCAACTCCTACTGAAATTTTGCTCACGAGATTGAGGGATATATACACTTGTAACAAGAAATGAAAAAGAAGGTAGCATAAAAGTCTAAAGATATAGGAAATCTTAAGTTATGCATTTATTTTTTTAAATGTGTATATTTAAATAGTTAGAATGTTGTTGGAAATGTTTCTGTAGCACCTTATGTACATATTATGTGCCTATATTTTACTTTCAATTATATTCTGTTACACACTGTGTTAGTCATTTTTTCATTACTGTGACAAAATACCTGAGAAAACTTAAAGGAGGAAAGATTTATTTTGGTTCATGGTTTCAGAGGCTGGCTAGTTTAATTACTTTGGGCCTCAGGTGAGTCAGAAATATCTTGGCAGAGAATGTGGCAGTTTACCTCATGGCAGCCAAGAACCAGAGAGAGAGAGGCAGAAGGGATTTGAGACAAGATAGGCCCTAAGAACATGCCCCAGTGACCTACTTCTTTCCATTATGTCCTTCCTCCAAAAATTTCTACCACATCCCTCTTACAGTCCTTTGTGACATCACCCCCAAGTCCAAACAAAGATTGTTGTTTGTTTGCTTATTAGTTTTTGGTGGGACTGGGTTTGAACTCAAGGCTTTCGTTTTACAAATTAGCCACTCTACCACCACCTCCACTTTCAGTCCCATTTTGCGCTGGTTATTTTTGGAGATGGGGTCTCATGAACTATTTGTCCAGGCTGGCCTTGAATCATGATCCTCCCAATCTCAGTCTTCCATGTAGCTAGGATTGCAGGCATGAGTTGCCAGCGCCCTTCCAAACAGGGTTCTTGATATAATTGTAAATGTTATAATCCTTTAAGACTTGCTTTAGTGCCTTCTCAGTGTTTTTCTCAGTTGCATCAGTAACTTGAAAACAATCCTCTTCAGGTAGTAGTCATCGTGGGTTGGATGAGAAAGGTGGCGTTTGGAGGCAGAAACACCACTTTGATATTGGAATGAAAATCACCATAAAAGGAAGTTGTATGGCAGCATTGTAAACAACAAGCAAAATCTTCAAAGAAAGCAAGCAGAGGAGCAAACCATGGAGTCACATGTGTGGAGGATATATACTGAGGAGCTGGCATCTGAAACACCTGGAAAGACCCATGACACACCTGTGCCCCAAATGTGAAGTTGAGATTTGGGACTGAAAACAAAAGATTAAGGTCAAGATAGACAGCTCTGTATCCTGGTTTCTCTACTCTTTCTCAACCTCCACTGGCCACCAAAAAGCCTTAAAAATTAAAGGAGTGGGGAATCTCAGGGAGAAGAAGATAACTCCATCCTCCATGCTATTTGGAAAACACTGACCAATTCTCTGTCACACCAAACTCCCATTAGAATCCACTCAGTGCTTGCTATTGAATGCACTGATCTCTGGCTTGGACAAGACATTACATAATGGATCACAGAAGATCTCACAGGACAGTTGACAATTCTTTATTTTTCTGGAAAACAAAAACAAGTAACCAAAAGTCTTACAGTTTTCTCATAATCACATTTGCTATAGGAATTGCAATAATTTTCATGATGATAAAGTAGATGCAAAGTATCATACTAAAGAATAGAGTATTTCAATTATTGAATATTTTTCTTATTTGAGAAAATTGCAGCACACATCATATCCAAACTGTATTATGGATATATGACATTTATAAGATCATCATTTATTGTTTTTGTCAAAATCATTAAAAGATTATGGAATAGAGGGGAAATAGAATGTGATATTTAGGATGGATTCCAGAGAGAAAACCAGAACAGGTTGGCATTTGTACTCAACAGTTCAATACCAAACTATATATATTTATACAAAGCAAAATATAATTGGCATAATTATTTATGGGGTTGCATAGTAGACTAGTATTCTTATATTCTAGTAAGGGGTCAGAAAAATAAGACTTATTCTTATAGGAGCTATAATTTAGGTAGTAAAAATAAGAAGGTGAGGGAGGAAACAAGTCAGAAGGGGTAGGGGGAGAAGGCACGTGAGTGTGGCAGTGAATTGTGTATTGGTAAGCAAAATACCAGTATATAGGGATATAGTTCAACTATTGTGGAGAAGGGTGCAATTGTCAGGAATTGCAAAAGGATAGAAAGGTTAAAAATAATAAAAGAAGGAGGTAGAATAAACCACCAGTAGAATAGTTTTTAAGGCAGTAGAAAAGAAAAGGAAAAAACTAAGGAGAAAAAAATAACAATATAAAAGAGATAAACAAGTGAGAAATTGTAACTTTTTAAAAGTCAGTATTTTTTTTGTTGAGAAGAGTGAATGTCTGGTGGGCTCTACCAATATAATGGAGGCTCCTCTCCAATCTCTTAGTCCTCAGCATAATTTTTTTTGGTGGGACTGGGGCTTGAACTCAGGACCTCACACTTGCTTGGCAGGTGCTCTTATTGTTTGAGCCACTCCACCAGCCCTTGTTGTGCTGGGTATTTTTGAGATAGGGTCTTGCAAACTATTTGCCCAGGGCTGGCTTTGGACTGTGATCCTCCTGAGTAGCTAGAATTACAGGTGTGAGCCACTGGCACCCAGCTAGTCCTTGATTTTCTGTCTGGAGTTCTTTATGTTTACTCATGTGCCTTCTCAGGGCCCTGGATTGATCTGGTATAATCTGGGAGGAAGAATCTGGATTAGGGCTCCTGCTGAGGTGAAGTGAGGCAGCTCCAGGCATGTGAGGTAGCAGTTGGGTTTGGGTAGTGTGGTCCCAAGTACAGCTAGTGGGTCAAAAGCACTCTGATGCTCTCAAGTTTTGTGCTTTTCCTTGTCTAGGGAATCTAGTGGCTGCTCTGGCTTGTCCATGATGAGCTTTTTCTTCTCCTTTTCTACCCAGGCCTCCAGTTTAATGTTTCCTTTGGAGAGTGAGGGGTGAATAGCTCCTGTCACTTGTGTATATACACACACTACTGGGCTGGGTGGTAGGTTAAGGGATCTAGTAAGGTGGCCAGCTCACTTCTGTGCTCTCCTTGTCTTGGGATAGAGACCCAGATATTGAATTATAGCCAGCTAACTTTCTCACTTTGGCTAGAGACCCTAAAGCAAGTGGCTTCATCCTACCCCTGCCTTTCCGAATCAGTGAGTGTGGAGGGAGTCTTTTCTCAGCCTACTTAGCCAACACTTTTCTTAGAAGTTGGATGCATTTACATGCATACTGGGCTTGGCTGAGCTGCAGTCCTGAGGGATAAAACAGCTTCACTCACACACTCAATAGCCTGGGCACCACATGTGGGAGCCTTTAAACAGTCTGCTTAGCCAAAAGTTTTCTCAGGGGTCAGATGTATTTGTAAATACTGAACTGCCTTGTTTGGTGTCCCTCAGGAATGAAACCAGTTCACCATACTGATTCATCTCTGTGCCAGACTTTCTGCCCCAGATGGTATAGCATAGAGGCTGGTTGGCTTTGTGTGATGGCCTGGGCCATTACTGAAATATGCACCCTGGCCAGTGATCAGAAATGGTAATCAACCATGCCATTTCCTGCAAACCATAAAGAATAATTCAAGGGAATGACCTTTTGTGACTAAAATCTCCAACCAACTAATTGACAACAGATGAGCAAATATCAAAATAGAAGCACAAGAAATATGAAAGGGCAGGGAATATGGCACCTCAAAATGTCAACAATCAAGACAAAGTATTTGATAGTGAAGAGCATGAGATCTCAATTTTTGAGGTGAAAATAATGGTAATAAGAATGAGATGAATGAATATATACAGAAACAACTGAACTAAGTCAAAGAGAATATGAATAAATAGCTAAGTGAACTGAAAGAGATTACAAATAACTAAATGAACTCAAGGAGGATACAAATAAGTAATTAAATGAAACAAGGGAGAAAATGAAAGGCATAAAAGAATAACTCAGTAATGCTATAGAAAGCCTGAAAAAAAATCAAATTGAAGCTATGGAAATGAAAAGCTTCTTTAGTCAAATAAAAATTAAGTTGAAAGCCTCTCCATCAGACTGAATCAAGTGGAAGACAGAACATCAGGGCTTCAAGACAATGTAGATATAATAGAAAAATCAGCTGAATATTTAGAGGAAAGAATGAAGACATGTGAACAGAATCTATATGACTCCATTAAAAGATCAAATCTATGTGTCATAGACATTGAAGAATGAGACAATTTGTATCCTAAGGAAATAAGAAACATATTCAATGAAACAGTAGAAGAAAACTTCCCAAATATTGAGGAATAGATGACCATCCATGTACAGGAGGCCTCTAAGAATCTAAGCAGACAGGACCAAAATAGAACCTCCACATATGTTACAGCTAAAACATTAAGTACAGAGAACAAGAAAAGAATATTGAAAGCTGCAAAGGAGAAGCACCAAGTCACCTATGAAGGCAAACCCATCAGAAAAACAACAGATTTTCAGCAGAAACCTTAAAAGCAAGAAAGGCATGGAATGAGGAATTTTAAGCACTGAAAGAAAAAAAATCTGCAAACCTAGATTACTCAACCCAGAAAAGCTACCATTTGTAGTTGCAGGAGTTACAAAAACTAAAACATGATAAACAAAAACTAAAACAATTTATGATCACTAAACCAGCACTCCAGAAGATATTCAAAGGAATCATGCACACAAAAGAAGAAGTTAAACAGCCATGAAAATATGAGAATACATAAATAACATGAGATTAATAGACAAGCATACAAAGAATAGAAAGAACCAAACACTGAAAAAGCAACAAAATGGCATGAATTACTACATACTACTTTCAATGCTAAAACTGAATATTAAAAGACTCAATTTCCCAATCAAAAGCTGAATTAAAAAGCAAGACCCCCAAAATTTATTGTTTGTAAGAAACACATCTAACTGACAAAAGCAAACATCATCTTTTGGTGGAAAGGTGAAAAAGATTTTCCAAGAAAATCAAACCCAAAGCAGGCAAGACTAGCTAAGCTTATATTAAAAAAGTAGACTTCAAACCGAAATTAGTCAGAATAGAAAGTCACTTCATCTTAACAAAGAGAGTAATACATCAAGAGGAAATAACAATTGTTAGCACATATGTGCCAATATCAGTGCACCCAACTTCATTAAACAAACACTATTTGATTTAAAATCAAAAATACACACCGACACAATGATAGTAGGAAACTTCAATATTCCATTATCACTGATAGATCATGCAGACAAAAACAATCAACAAGGAAATATCAGAATTAAATGACAGTTTAAACTAAAAGGACTTAACAGACATCTACAGAGTATTTCATCCAGCAGCTGTACAATACACATTCTTCTTAGTAGCCCATCGAACTTTCTTAAAAATAAATCATATTTTAGGACACAAAGAAAATGTTAGCACATATAACAAATTGAAGTAGCTCTTTGTATTTTATCAGACCACACTGGAATAAAACTAGAACTCTTGAGCAAAAGAAACTACAAAAAAATTTCAAACACATGTACACTGAGCAACACATTGTTGAATGACTAGTGGACCATGGGAGAAATAAGGGAAAATTCAAAAGCTCCTAGAGTCTAATGAAAATTAAAACATAACTTACCAGAAGCTGTGGAACTTAAAGAAGTTCATGCGTTAGAGGAAATTTATTGCTTTGAGCACCTACATTCTAAAAAACAAAACCAAACCAAAGAGATCTCAAATGAATAACATAAAGATAACTGAGAGCAAGCAAAACCTAAAATTAGCAGATGGAAAGAAATATTAAAAAGTAGGGCTAAAATTAATGAAATAGAGAACAAAGAATGTATACAAAGACTCAATAACACAAAAAGTTGGTTCTTCAAAAAGATAAATAAGATTGATAAACTCTTAACCAATCTCACTAGAAAGAGGAGGGAAAAGACTCAATAAAATTAGAGATGAAAAAGGGGATATAACTATAAATACCAATGAAATCTAGAGGATCATTAGGGAATATTTTTCAAGCCTATATTTAAAAAAATCTAGGGTACCTAGAAAAAAACAATGAATTCTGTATACATCTGACCTACCAAAATAAACTCAGGAAGATATAAACTACTTAAATAGTTATAAATAACAAGCAATTATATTAAAGTGGTGATAAAGAGTCTCCTTACATAAAGAAGCTAGAACCTGATGGATTCATTCCAAATTTTTCCACATCTTAAAAGAAGAATGAGCATGAATAATACTCAAACTTTTCCATGAAATAGAAGGGAAGGATCACTACCAAACTCATTCTATGAAGCCAGTATTACATCCACTCCAAAGATCAGATGAAGACACAATAAAGAAAGAGAATTATAGGCTAATCCCTCTAATGAACATGGACACAAAAGTTCTCAATAAAATACTTACAAACTTAATTCAATAACACATCAGAAAGATCATACACTTTGGTTTTATTCCAGAGATGGAAGCATCATTCAACTTATGTATATCAATAAACATAATATAGCACATAAACAAAATTAAGGTAAAAAAACCCCATGATCATGAATTGATTCAGAAAAATTCTTTAACAAATTCAACATCCTGTTTCAATAAAAGCTCTGAATAAACTAGGAGTAGAAGGAAAGTTCCTCAACATAATAAAGACTGTATATTACAAATTACAGAAAACAACTAAATTGGGAAAAACAAATCATTTCCTCTAAAGTCAGGAATGAGACAGAGGTATCCACTATCTGCACTCTTATTTAATGTAGTATTGGAATTCCTAGCTTTAGCAGTAAGACAAGAGACCAAGAGACAAAAATAGAAGGGATTCAAATAGGAAGGGAAAATTAAAATTAAACCTATTTGCAGATTATATGTCTGTGTACCCTAAAGATTCCACCAAAAAAGAACCTCCTAGATCTGATGAACACTTTTGGAAACATTGCAGGTTATAAAATCATTATACAAAAATCAGTAGTTTTCTGTATTTATTCATTTATTGGCAGTATTTGCATTTGAACTCAGAGCCTCATGCTTGGTAAGCAGGCACTCTACCCCCTGAGCCAGTCCACTAGCAGTAGTTTTCTGTATACCAATAAGGAACAAGCTGAGAAATAAATCAGGAAAATAGACTCAATCCCTAGGTATAAACCTAACCAAGGAGTTGAAAGACCTCTACAATTAAAAACTACAACACTTTAAAGAAAGAAATTGAAGAAGAACTTGATGATAGAAAGACTTCTCATATTCATTGATTGGCAGAATTAATGTTGTGGAAAAGCAGTCTACAGATTAAATGCAAGCCCATCATGAATCCAATGTCATTGTTTGCAGAAATAGCAAAATCAATCTTAAAAATCATGTGAAGAGCAAAAGACCCTGCATATCAAGAGCAATCCTGAGCAAAAAGAGCAATACTGGGGGCATCAAAATACTGGACTTCAAATTTTACTGCAAAGCTATAGTAACAAAAATAGCATGCTATTAGCACAAAACCAGACACAAAGAAAAATGGAACAGAAGATCCAGAAACAAATCTCACAACTATCTGATTTTTGACAAAGGGCTTAAAAATATACACTGGAGAAAAGACAGCCTCTTCAACAAATGATGCTAGGAGAACTTGTGATATACATGCAAAAGACTAAAACTAGAACCTATGAAAAGACACACCCTGTAAAAAAAAATAGCAAGTCCAAAAAATACTTAACTAAGATGTGAAACAAATACAGAATACTTTGAACAAGATAGGCCTAGGTAATTATTTTCTGAATATGTTACTCATTGAACTGGAAATAGGAATAAGCATTGATAAATGGGACTGCAACAGGTTAAAAAGTTTCTACACATCAAAAGAATGTGTCTCCCAACCCACAAACTGGGAGAAAATCTTTACCAGCTATTCTACAGATAAAGGATTAATATCCAGAATATACAAAGAACTCAAAAAACTAGATGGCAAAAGAAAAAAATAATCCAATAATACTGGTCAAATGAATTGAAATGACAGTTCTCAGAAGAAATTAAAATGGCTAATAAATAAAGGAAAAAATGTCCAACATCCTTAGACATGAAGAAAATGCAAATCAAAACTACATTGAGTAAAATCAGAAATGCAAAAGGGGAGATAACAAATACCATGGAAATCCAAGAAATCATCAGAGGCCACATTGAGAACCTATATTCTAATAAACTTGAAAATCTTGAAGAAATAGACAGATTTATAGCTACTTATGACCATCCAAACTTGAACCAAGAGGATATTAATCACCTGAATAAATCTATAACACACAATGAAATTGAAGCAACAATAAAGAGTCTCCCAAAAAAGAAAAGTCCAGGACCTGATGGATTCTCTGCTGAATTCTATTAGACCTTTAAAGGACTAATATCAACCCTCCTTAAACTCTTCCTTGAAATAGAAAGGGAAGGAACACTGCCTAACTCATTTTATAAAGCCAGTATTACACTCATCCCAAAACCAGACAAAGACATCTCCAAAAAGGAGAACTATAGGCCAATCTCCTTAATGAATATCGATGCAAAAATCCTCAACAAAATAATGGCAAACTGAATCCAACAATATATAAGAAAGATCATTCACCATGACTATGATGGCTTCATCCCATTGATGCAGGGGTGGTTCAACATATACAAATCTATAAATGTAATACAGCACATTAACAGAAGCAAAGACAAAAACCACTTGATCATCTCAATAGATGCAGAAAAGGCCTTCGATAAGACCCACCACCACTTCATGATAAAAGCTCTAAGAAAACTAGGAATAGAAGGAATGTACCTCAACATTGTAAAGGCTATATATGACAAACCTACAGCCAACATCATACATAATGGTGAAAAACTGAAACCATTTCCCCTAAAATCAGGAAAGATACACGGGTGCCCACTATCCCCATTCCTATTCAACATAGTACTGGAATTCCTAGCTAGAGCAATTAGACAACAAGAAGAAATAAAGGAATACAAATAAGCAAAGAAACTGTCAAAATATCCCTATTTGCAGACGATATGATCCTATACCTTAAAGACCCAAAAAACTCTATCCAAACACTCCTAGACACCATAAACACCTACAGCAAGGTGACAGGATAGAAAATCAACTTACAAAAATCATTAGCTTTTCTATACACCAAAAACGAACAAACTAAGAAAGAATACATGGAAACAATTCCATTCATAATAGCCTTAAGAAAAATCAAATACCTAGGAATGAACTTAAAAAAGATGTGAATGACCTCTACATGGAGAACTACAAACCCCTGAAAAAAGAGATCGAGGAAGACTACAGAAAGTGGAAATATCTCCCATGCTCATGGATTGGTAGAATCAGCATAGTATAAAAATGGCTACACTACCAAAAGCAATCTACATGTTTTATGCAATTCCTATCAAAATCCCAATGACTTTCATTACAGAGACCTGACTTCAAACTATATTATAAAGCAATAGCAATAAAAACAGCAAGGTATTGCCACAAAAACAGACATGAAGACCAGTGGAACAGAATAGAGGACCTGGATATGAATTCTCACAACTATACTCACCTTATTTTTGACAAAGGTGCCAAAAATATACGATGGAGAAGAGACAGCCTCTTCAACAAATGTTGCTGGGAAGAGTGGTTATCCATCTGCAAGAAACTGAAACTAGATCCATGTTTATCACCCTGTTCTAATATCAACTCAAAATGGATTAATATCAGACCTGAAATTCTTCAGGAAGGAGCAGGAAACACTCTGGAACTAATAGGTATAGGCAAGGACTTCCTCAATAGAACCCCAGCAGCCCAGCAGCTAAGAGAAAGAATGGACAAATGGGACTTCATAAAATTAAAAAGTTTCTGCACAACAAAAGAAATGGTCTCTAAATTAAAGAGACCACCCACAGAGAAGGAGAAAATATTTGCCAGGTATACATCAGACAAAGGACTCATAACCAGAATATACAGGGAACTTAAGAAACTAAACTCTCTCAAAATAAATGAACCAGTAGTTATGGAAACAACCAAGATGCTCCACTACTGACAAATGAATTAAGAAAATGTGGTATTTATACACAATGAAATTTTACTCAACCGTGAAGAAGAATGAAATCTTATCATTTGCAAGTAAATGGATCGAACTGGAGAATATCATTCTGAGCAAGGTTAGCCAGGCTCAGAAGACCAAAAATCATATGTTCTCCCTCATATGTGGACTTTAGATCTAGGGCAAATACAGCAATGTTGTACGACTTGGGTCATATGCTAAAGGGAAAGCACATACAGGAGGTATAGGGATAGGTAGGAAACCCAAAACAGGAAAGTGTTTGATGTCCCCACTGCAGAAGAACTAATATAGAAACCTTATAGGACAGAGGTCAATATGGAAAGGGGATCAGAAACTAGTGAAAACGTCAGGTAGAGATGAATCAACCTGGGTTGGAACACATTTGTACATGAAAGCAATAGTAGGAGGAGTCACTCTGTATAGCTATCCTTATCTCAACTAGCAAAAACACTTTTGTCTTTCTTATTATTGCTTATGTACTCTCATCAACAAAATTAGAGAAAAGGGCAGAACAGGTTCTGCTGGGGGGGGGGTGAGGGTGACCGGGAGGGGGTGGGGGAGGGGGAGGAATGGCCTAAACAATGTATGCACGTGTTAATAAATGAATAAAAAGATTAAAAAAAACTATACTGAGATTCCATCTCACCACAGTCAGACTGCCAATCATCAAGAAAACAATGACAAATGCTGGCAAGGATGTGGGAAAAAGAAACCCTCATATATTGTTGCTGGGAACGTAAACTAGTGCATCCACTATGGAACTCAATATGGAGGTTCCTCATAAAACTAAAAATAGACCTACCTTAAGACCCACCACACCACTCTTGGACAGAAGGAGCGTAAATCAGTATATAAGAGAAATACCTGCATACCCATGTTTACTGCAGTACTCTTCACAACAGTGAAACTGTAGAGTCAGTTGAGGTGCCCAAAAACCAATGAACAGATAAAGAAAATATCATATATAAATATATATGTAAATATTTATAAATACACATATATACATACCATGGAATATTAGTCATAAAGAAAACTGAAAGTATATTATCTGCAGGAAAATGAATGGAACTAGAGATCATCATGTTGAGTGAGATAAACGAAGCTCAAAAAGCTAAATTTTACATGTTTCATTCATTTGTGGAACCTAGATGCAAAGTGACAATGATGATGAATTCTTGGACATGAACGGACAATGAGGATGGTCTCAAAGAGGGATCAATGGTGGCAGAGGGGGAAAGGAAAGGATACATAGTGGGGAAGAGCATCAAAATATACTACATGTATATGTTTGAAGACATCATAATGAAACCCACCATCAGGAGAAAAAGGGGAGTGGGACTAGATGGAAGGGATACTTGCTCACATGTATTGAGTACCACAATGAAATCCCCTCCTATTACTAATCTATAGTAATTTAAAGAATAATAAAACTATTGAAATGGGAAATATGAATATTAGAAACATTCTTAGAGACACAATGGTGTAATAATTTCAAGACGACTGACATATAAGGGGTAAGATTTTTGGATTATATCAGGCAATGACTTTTAAAAAAATACACCTTTATTGAAGTGTAATTTACATGTCACAGGATAAGTTGTGCAAATATTACCATAAATCAGCTTTAAAATATTTCTATCATCCACCATGCCAATTTGTGATTAATTGTTTCCTATGATTTCTATAATTATAAATTTGGTTTTTGACAGTTCTTATAAATGGAATCAAATAACACAAACTCTTCTGTGTTTGACTTCTTTCATTTAATTTTTTTTGTCATCACGAGTGTTTGAACTCAGGAATTTGCTCTACCACACTTCCAACTCTAATAAGACATTTTTTAAAGTAACCCATATATTAGTATGGATTCATAGTTCATCCTGTTTGGTTGGTTGGTTGGCTGGTAAATAGTATTCTATTTGTGGATACACAATGTCTTATTTATCTCCTCACTATTTGAAGGGCATTTGGAATGTTTTTAGTGTGGAGATTCTGTGAATAGCATTGACACAAATATTTTTATCATATTTATTAGGACATATGTTTTTATTTTCTTTGTCAAATTTCAAGGAGTGGAATTACTAGGTGGTACTATAATTTTATAAGCAAAAAATTATGTTTAATGTCAAAAAAACTGCCACACTCTGCAAACTTTCTGTACTATTCTACATTCTCAGCAACAATGAATGAATTTCAATTTCTTTACATCTTTATCAACACTTTATATTATTTGTCACTTACATCATAGGTATTCTAATGGGCAAATAGTGGTAAATTTTTGAGGGTTTTTTTGTTGTTTTCCTAATGACTATTGTTATTAGATATCTTTTCATGCTTATTATCCATTAATATGTCTTCTTTAAGATGTACTAAAGATGTTTGCTCAATTTTGGTCTTTTAATAATTTCTAAGCACTTGTTATGCATTCGAGATAAAAATCCTTTTCTAGAATTATGACTTGTGGATATATTTCCCCAATATATTTTATTTTAATAATAGTGTCTTCTGAAGCTCAAAAAATAATTGTAAGCAAGGTTAGTTTATCATTTTTTTCTTTTATGGATTGTACTTCTCCTTTCCTTTAAACATTCTGTAAAGAATACTTTACTTAACCCGAAACAGAAAAATTTTTATCATATGTTTTCTTTTATAAATTTTGTAATGTTAGACCATGTATTTAGGGAAATGGTCCATTTTATGTTAATCATGAGTATGGTATGAGGTAAGGGTCTAAGCTGACTTTGGGGCTATGATTATTCAGTTATCCCAGCAGGATATATCAAAAGATTTTCCTCTCCCTACTAAATGTCTTGGCAATTTTGTTGAAAATTAATTGTTCACAAATATAAGTGAATATTTCTAGGGGTCTCATTTTTATTCCATTGATATAAATGTCTATTCTTGTGCTGAAATGTGCTGATATCACACTATTTTGATTATTGTAGGTTTAATGTATGTTTTGAAATCAGGCAGTTTACATCTTCGGAATTTTTCAGCTTTCATAAAATCTCTTCAGCTATTCCAGCTTTTATATAAGTTTAGGGATCAGCTTGAAAAATATACAAAATAGCTTGCTTGAAGTTCAGTGGAGATTTGTTTGATTCTATGGATCAAAGTGAAGAAAATTTCCATTCTAATAATATTAAGCTTTTCAACCTATGATCACAAAATATATCTCCATTTCTTTAGATATTCTTTAATTTTTCTCCATAATGTTTTGTAGTTTGCTCATATTACAATAGACTTTATTTTTAGAGCTCTTTTAGGTTCATACAAAAAGTGAGTGGAAGGTAGAGAAATTTCCCATAACCCTTCTGTCCCCTCACATGCATAATTTCCCCTGCTATCAATACACTGCATCACAGTGCTTTACTGAGTACAGTAAACCTGCATTGACTCATCATCACTCAAAGTCCACAGTTTATATTAGGGTTCTCCATTGGTTTTGGACATTCTGTGAGTTTGGGCAAGTATATTATGGCCTGTACATATCCTTATAGCATTATACTGAGTAGTTTTAGTGCCTTAAAAATTCTCTGTGCTTTGACTATTAATTCATCACTCCCACAATCTGTGAAAACTATTAATTTTTAAAACTGTCTTTGTAGTTTGGCCTTTCCACAAATGCCATGTAGTTGGAACCTTTTTAGATTGACTTCTTTCACATAATAATAATAATGATATTTTTCCTTCACCACAATAAATACCTGAGAAAACCAACTTACATGGATAAAAGATTTATTTAGGTTCACTGTTTTGTAGGTTCCAGCCTGTGATCAGTTTGCTCCCAGTGTTTTTGGGCCTGTCACAATACAGTACATCCTGGAAGGAGTATACTCTGGGATAAATCTCACCTCATGCTGGGAAGTGAAAAAGAGAAAGAGGAAGAGACCAGAGACCCAAAACTCCCATCAATGAGACTTTCCAATTAGCCAAACACTGCACACCAGGTCCCATTTCTTAAAGATTTTTGCTGCATCTATTGAATGATCAAGTGGTTTTTGTCTTTGCTTCTATTGATGTGCTGTATAACATTTATAGATTCGCATATTTTGAACCACCCCTGCATCCCTGGGATGAAGCTGAATTGGTCATGGTGAATGATCTTTCTGATATGTTGTTGGATTCAGTATGCTGTTATTTTGTTGAGGATTTCTGCAGTAAAGTTCATTAAGGAGATTGGCATGTAGTTCTCCTTTTTGGAAGTGTCTTTGTCTGGTTTTGGGTGAGTGTAATATTGGCTTCATAGAATGAGTTAAGCAGTATTCTTTCCCTTTCTATTTCGTGGAAAAGCTTAAAGAGAGTTGGTATTAGTTCTTCTTTAAAGGTCTGATAGAATAAGCAGAGAATCTATCAGGTCCTGGTCTTTTCTTTTTTTGGGAGATGCTTTATTGCTGTTTCAATTTCATTTTGTGTTATAGATCTATTTAGATGGTTAGTATCCTCTTGGGTCAATTTTGGAAGGTCATAACTATCTAGAAATTTGTCCATTTCTTCAAAATTTTTAAATTTATTGGAATATAGTTTCTCAAAGTAGTCTCTGATGATTCCCAGGATTTCCATGGTGTTTGTTGTTAGCTCCCTTTTTGTGTTTCTTATTTTACTGATTTGGGTTTTTTCTCTCTTCATGTTAGATTTGCCAGGGTTTGTCAATCTTGCTTATTTTTTCGAAGAATCAGCTTTTTGTTTTGGTGATTCTTTGTATGATTTTTTGATCTCTATTTCATTAATTTCTGCCCTTATTTTTATTATTTCTCTTCTGCTTGTTTTGGGTTTTGCTTGTTCTTGTTTTTCTAGGAGTTTGAGATGTATGATTAGGTAATTGATTTGAGATCTTTCTGTCTTTTTAATAGATGCACTCATGGCTATAAACTTTCCTCTTAGGACTGCCTTTTCTGTGTCCCATAGGTTCTGGTAGGTTGTGTTTTCATTTTCATTAACTTCCAGGAACCTTTTAAATTTCTCTTTTAATTCATCGATGACCCACTGATCATTGAGCAATGTGTCATTCAGCTTCCAACTGTTCGTGAATTTTCTGCTGTTGTTTTTGTTGTTGAGTTCTAGTTTTAATGCATTGTGATAGAATAGAATGCAAGGGATTATTTCTATTTTCTTATATTTGCTGAGGTTTGCTTTGTGCCCTAGGATATGATCAATTTTGGAGAAAGTTCCATAGGCTGCTGAGAAGAATGTATATTGGATGAAATATTCTGTAGGTCCAGTTGATCTATGGTGTGATTTAGTTCTAGAATTTCTTTATTGATTTTTTGTTTGGATAACCTATCTGTTGGTGATAGGGAGTATTAAATTCTCCCACTACCACTGTATTGTAGTCTATATGTGTTTTTAGGTCCTTCAATGTATATTTGATTAAATTAATTGCATTGACATTGGGTGCATATGGATTGATAATTGTTATTTCCTTTTGGTGTATTTCACCTTTTATTAGTATGAAGTGTCCTTCTTTATCTTGTTTGATCAATGTAAGTTTGAAGTCTACTTTGTTTGAGATAAGTATTGCTACTCCTGCCTTTTTTTGGGGGCCATTGGCTTGGTAAATCTTCCAGCCTTTTGCCTTAAGCCGGTGTTTGTTTATGTCAATGAGGTGGGTCTCCTGTAAACAACAGATTGTTGGCTCTTCCTTTTTAATCCAGTTTGCCAAGCAGTGTCTTGATAGGGGAGTTGAGTCTCTTGACATTCAGTGTTAATATTGATAGTATATGGTGATTCCTGTCATTTAGTTGTTTTTGTTGTTAGGGGTTTGATTGTATGCAGCTGAATCAGTGTTACTCTCTGATTCCTTGCCTTTTCTTCTCCTGTGGTTTGATATTGCCTGTCCTCTCATAGTTTTGTTTGCTGTGCAGAATTTTCTTTGTGCAGAATTCCTTGGAGAATCTTTGGTAGTGGTGGTATGGTAGTCATATATTGTTTTAGTTTCTGCTTATCGTGGAAGACTTTTATTGCTCCATCTATTTTGAAAATAGTTTTGCTGGGTAGAGTACCCTAGGGTTGAAGTTCTTTTCTTTCTTTTTCCTTTTGCCACCTTAGGTTATATACTTTCTTCCTTTAAATTTTTTTATTATTATTTATTTATTCAAATGTGTATACATTGTTTGGATCATTTCTTCCCCCTCCCCCTCGCCCCCAACTTCTCCCCCTACCTTACTTCCAGGCAGAACCTGCTCTGCACTGTTCTCCAGTTTCTTTGAAGAGTAGAAATAAGCAATAATAAGAAAGATGTAGCATTTTTGCTAGTTGAGATAAGGACAACTATACAGAGAGATTCATAGCATTGCTTTCATGTAAAAATGTGTTACAATCCAGGTTGATTCATCTCTAACTGATCTTTACACTTGTTCCTGATCCACTTTTCATGTTGATCTCTGTCACTTTAAGGTTTCTGTATTAATTCCTCTGGAGTGGGGACATCAAATGCTTTCATGTTTTGGGTTTTCTATCTAACCCAATGCCTGCCATATGTGTTCTCCCCTTGTCATGTAAGCCAAGTCCTACAACATCGCTGTATTTTCCCTAGATCTAAAGATTGCACATGAGGGAGAACATATGATTTTTGATCTTCCAAGTCTTTCTAACCTTGCTCAGAATGATGTTCTCCAGTTCCATCCATTTACTTGCAAATGGTAAGATTTCATTCTTCTTTATGGCTGAGTAAAATTCCATTGTATATAAATACCACATTTTCTTAATCCATTTGTCAGTACTGGGGCATCTTGGCTGTTTCCATAACTTGATATTGTGAATACCACTGCAATAAGCATGGGTGAGCAGGTGCCTCTGGAGTAACCTGTGTTGCATTCCTTTGGGTATATCCCCAGAAGTGGGATTGCTGGATCATATGGCAGATCTATGTTTAGATTTTTAAGAAGCCTCCAAATTTTTTTCCATAGTGGTTGCACCATCTTGCATTCCCACCAGCAGTGTACGAGGGTTCCTTTTTCCCCACATTCTCCAACTCAATGTGTTGATGGCATTTTTGATGATGGCTCTTCTAACATGTGTGAGGTGTAATCTTAGTGTGGTTTTGATTTGCATTTCCTTTATGGCTAGAGATGGTGAGCATTTTTTCATATGGTTTTTGGCTATTTGAATTTCTTCTTTTGAGAAAGTTCTATTTAGTTCAGTTGCCTATTTCTTAATTGGTTCATTTATTTTAAGAGAGTTTAGTTTCTTAAGTTCCCTGTATATTCTGGTTATGAGTTCTTTGTCTAATATATAGCTTGCAACTATTTTCTCCTATTCTGTGGGTGGTCTCTTTAGTTTAGAGATGATTTCTTTTGTTGTGCAGAAACTTTTTAATTTCATGAAGTTCCATTTGTCCACTCCTTCTCTTAGTTGCTGGGCTGCTGGGGTTCTATTGAGGAAGTCCTTGCCTATACGTATTAGTTCCAGAGTATTTCCTGTTTCTTCCTGCACTAACTTCAGAGTTTTGAGTCTGATATGAAGGTCCTTGATCCATTTTGAGTTGATATTAGTACAGGGTGATAGACATGAATCTAGTTTTAGTTTCTTACAGATGGACAACCACTTTTCCCAGCAGCATTTGTTGAAGAGGCTGTCTTTTCTCCATCATATATTTTTGGTAACTTTGTCAAAAATAAGGTGGGCATAGTTGTGTGGATTCATATCTGGGTCCTCTGTTCTGTTCCACTGGTCCTCGTGTTTGTTTTTGTGGCAGTACCATGCTGTTTTTATTGCTATTGCTTTGTAACATAGTTTGAAGTCAGGTATTGTGATACTGCCAGCATTGCTCTTTGTGCTAGTATTGCCTTGGCTATTCGCAGTCTCTTGTTTTTCCAAATGAACTTTAGGGTAAATTTTTTCATCTCTGTGATGAAAGTCATTGGGATTTTGATGGGAATTGCATTAAATATGTTGATTGCTTTTGGTAGTATAGCCATTTTTACTATGCTGATTCTACCAATCCATGATCATGGGAGATCTTTCTATCTTCTGTAGTCTTCCTTGATCTCTTTCTTCAGGGGTTTGTAATTCTCCTTGTAGAGGTCATTCACATCTTTTTTAAAGTTTACTCCTAGGTATTTCATTTTTTTAACCTATTGTAAATGGAATTGTTTCCATGTATTCCTTCTCAGTTTGTTCATTATTGGTGTATAGAAAAGGTAATGATTTTTGTAAGTTGATTTTGTGTCCTTCCACCTTGCTATACCTGTTTGTGGTGTCTAGGAATTTTTGGGTAGAGTGTTTTGGGTCTTTAAGGTATAGGATCTTATCATCTGCATATAGGGATATTTTGACATTTTCTTTACCTATTTTTATTCCTTTTATTTCTTCTTCTTCTCTAATTGCTCTGGCTAGAAATTATAGTACTATGTTGAAATGGAGAGGGGATAGTGGGCACCCTTGTCTCTTTCCTGATTTTAAGGGAAATGTTTTCAATTTTTCACCATTAAGTATGATGTTGACTGTAGGTTTGTTGTATATAGCCACTACAATGTTGAGGTATAGTCCTTCTATTCCTAGTTTTCTTAGAGCTTTTATCATGAAGTGGTGGTGGATCTTGTCAAAGGCTTTTCTGCATCTATTGAAATGATCAAGTAGTTTTTGGCTTTGCTTCTACTAATGTGCTGTATCACATTTATAGATTTGCGTATGTTGAACCACTCCTGCATCCCTGGGCTGAAAACCGACTTGGTCGTGGTTTTTCTGATGATTTTTCTGATGTGTTGTTGGATTCTGTTTGCCATTATTTTATTGAGGATATTTGCATCAATACTCATTAAGGAAATTGGCCTATAGTTCTCCTTTTTGGACGTATCTTTGTCTTGTTTTGGGATGAGAGTAATATTTGCTTTGTAAAATGAGTTAGGCAGTGTTCCTTCCCTTTCTACTTCATGGAAGAGTCTAAGGAGGGTGGTATTAGTTATTCTTTAAACGTCTGATAGAATTCAGCGGTGAATCTATCAAGTACTGAACTTTTCTTTTTTTGGAGACTCTTAATTGATGCTTCAATTTCATTTTGTGTTATAGATCTATTCAGGTGATTAATATCCTCTTGGTTCAGTTTTGGATGGTTGTAGGTATCTAGAAATCTGTTCATTTTTTCAGAATTTTCAAATTTATTGGAGTATAGGCTGTCAAAGTAGTCCCTGATGATTTCCTGGATTTTTGTGGTGTTTGTTGTTATCTCTTCTTTTGCATTTCTGATTGTACTGATTTTTCTTTTCTTATTTTAGTCAGGTTTGCCAGGGGTCTGTCAATCTTATTTATTTTTTCAAAGAACCAGCTTTTTGTTTCATTAATTCTTTGTGTGGTTTTTTTCTCTATATTTGGGAAATTTTCTGTTATTATTTTGTTGAATATATTACATGTTCCTCTTGCTTGCACCTCTTCTCCTTCTTCAATGCCCATAATTCTCAGGTTTGGTCTTTTAGTGGAGTTAGTGAGTTCTTGCATGTTCCTTTCACAGGTCTTGAGTTGTTTGACTAATTGTTCTTTGGTTTTCCCTTTAATTTCCACTTCATCTTCAAGTTCTGAGATTCTGTCTCCTGTTTGGTCTGTTCTGCTGGAATGGTCTTCCTTTTTGTTTTGTATTTCTTGTTTCTGAGGTTTTCCATATCATGGGTCACTTCTTCTTTAATGTTATCAGTTTTCATCCTTAATTCGCTTATCTCTCTATGGTATTTTCTGTTTCATTTTGGTTGTTATTTAGGGCTCCTATGATTTTATTTATTTGTTTTTGTGTTTTCTCATATTCTTTATTTTTGTCCTCTTGTAATTTCTTGAGTGCCTCTTGTATGTTTTGGTTGACCATATCTAGTAAAGTTATTTTCATTCAATGTCTGGAATACCTCATTCCATGCTCTTCTTGCTTTTAATGTTTCCATTGAGAAATCTGCTGTGATACTGATGGGTTTATTTTTATATGTTATTTGTTCTTTCTCTCTTACAGCCTTCAATATTCTTTCTCTATTGTCTGTGGTTGTTGTTTTAATGATAACATGTTGTGGGGAAGTTCTATTTTGGTCAAGTCTGTTTGGTGTCCTGGAGGCTTCCTGCACCTGAATGGACATAACTTTCTCTAGATTTGGGAAATGTTCTGTTATTATTTTATTGAATATATTACGAATCCATTTGCTTGGACCTCTTCTCTTTCTTCAATGCCCATGATTCAGGTTTGATCTTTCAATGGAGTTGGTGAATTCTTGCATATTCCTTTCACAGGTCTTGAGTTGTTTGACTAACAGTTCTTCAGTTTTTCCCTTAATTTCTATTTTATCTTCAAGTTCTGAGATTCTGTCTTCTGTTTGTTCTAGTCTGCTGGAGTGGCCTTCTACTGTGTCTTGTGTTTGTGTTTCATTCTTTTTCTGAGGTTTTCCATATCATGAGTCACTTCCTCTTTAATACTTTCTGTTTTTATCTTTATTCATTTATCTCTGTATTTATAGTGGTCTCTGTTTCTCTTTGGTGTTTATTTAGGGCTCCTATCAGTTCATTTATTTGTTTCTGTGTCTTCTCGTATTCTTTCCTTTTGGTGTCTTGAAATTTCTTGAGTGTATCTTGTCCATTTTGTTTAACCATGTCTAGTATCATCTCCATGAAATTCTCAGTGATTAGTTGCAGGATTTCTTATTTGAGGGTGTTTTTGTGGGCATCGCTGGGTTCCTTGGTGTCACTTATCTCTGTTTGTTGGAGTCTGAAACTGGGTATCTGTTTTCTTCATATTCCTCTGAATCCTGCATTAAATTATTTTTGGTGGAAGAGTGGTTTCCATCCCTTTTTCTTCTTCCCATCACCCCACTTGGTACTGTGCAACTATGTTCTTGATAGGTTTGTTGGTGGTTTTAGTCACCTGTTTTCTTTCCCTTGATTTAATTTTTGTTTTGTGACTATCTTGAGTTTTTAGCTAGGTTGGTGTGGTATTTCTTTCCCTGGCCTGGGTGTAATTTAGTAATAACTAATTCATAGGTTTAATACCCTATCAGTAGTTTATATGTTATATAGAATTCCCCTTAGTGATAATATCTATTAGCAGTGGAATGTAGGTTAACGTTTGCTGGGCTAGCTATAGAAATTTGGGGAATTGGATAGGGTTGCACTAAAAGTGAAGTTGGGAAGTGGGTTGGATGAGTGGGGTAAGCAGTGTGGAGCTGCTGGTTTTTGTGGTCCTTGTGTGTGTTTCATTGTATTTCTGTTGTAGTAGAGGGTGCTTATGTTAGGGATTGTAGGGTTTTGGGATTTTGTAAAGTTGGTATAGTAGGTTGGTCAGTGGGTGATGAGTGTGTAGGAGGGAAGGGTAGTCTAGTGACAGGTTGAGGGAGAGTGGGAGGGGAAGGTGAGGGTTTGGGGAGAGAGTGGGTGAGAAGGGGCAGAATGAGTTGGGGAGGGGAGCAATGGATTTTAGTACAGGAGAAGGAGGGAGAGTGATGGGGGTGAGAGTAGGGATGAGAAGATGATCATGGTAAAGTTGATAATATAGAAATAAAAAAAGATAATAGGAATAGAAATAAAAATAGAAAACCCACAACAACAAAACAAATAAAAAAATCCCAAAGAAATCAATGGGAAAAAATGGAGAAACAAACAAACAAAAAAGCAAAAACAAACAAAAATAAGTAAATAAAAAAAGAAAAACAAAAGAAAGACACCAGGTTTAGGAACAATAGAATTTCAGTCTTAGTTTAATTTCTGGAGTTACTCCTCCAGCTTCCAGACCTGGTATTGGCATATAAGCCGAAGCTCTGATGTAGTCTCACCAGGTGATTGGCTTGAGAGTAGTGTTTTGTTCTACCAGTTAAATTGAAATTGTGAGATGAGGTAGCTTTCCCAGATCATGCAGGGTGGTCAGAGCTATTGATTTCCTCAGTTGATAACTGTGTTATCCTTCAGCTGCAGCTGCTTGGTCAGCTCCTTCCCCAGTGAGGTGTGGTAGTTTAAGTTTGAATGTTGTCCTCAGGTTCAGGAAATCAGCTCTGTAGTCCACTAATTGCCCTGCTTTGGAGGTGGCTTTTTGCTGAGCTTGTTTACTGGGATTTCTGGACTGGGGGATTATGTCTTTGCCCCACCCCCTTTCTCTTGGGCAGGGTCAGTGTTCCATCAGCCCCCCCACTGCTGTCAGTGTGTTATGGTGATTTGCTGTTTATTTTTCAATTTTGTGGGGCAGTTTGACTTTGGGTGCTGCTCCTTGGCTCAGGAGATGAGCTCTGTTATCCTATCTGCCCTGCTTCAGGGTGTGGCTTATCACCCACCCACTCTCAGCCTTCCTACCTTTCCAGTGTTTGTTTACTGATAGTTCATGCTGAGATTAGCTCCTTGCCTCTCCCTCTTTCTCCAGTGCACTTTCAGAGTTCCCACCACCTCTGCTGGTGTGCTAGATTACAATTTACTGTTTATTGTTCAGTTTTTTTTTTGGGGGGGGTCAGTCTGCACAGGGGCTATGCTGGTTTTTCCTGGGGGTGGATGGGGGAATTCCATGTGATGCATGGTGCTCATCTGCTTGTTAATGTCAAATATCTCGCAGGCAGGTTTGGAGATGGTGGCTGCAGCTGAGGCAGTGTTGGCAGCCCCCAAATTTTCTCAATGTAACATGTTGTGTTGTGGGGAAGCTTTCCATGAGCTAGGGGTTCGGGGTGCTGAAGGCTTGATTTTCGTTGGTACTTTATTTCTGCCAAGTGTGTCTCAGGGAGGTTTTGGAGTCATGGAGCTCAAGCTATCTGCTTCTAGACTCTAGTCACCATCTTGGATTCTCTTTCACTGACTGGAACCCAGGGCTTCACAGCTGAGGAGGGACAGGGACTGATTCTTTGTTTTCTTTGGTATCAATTATAATGTGCTTACTTTCATTTCTGATTTTATTAGAGCCTTCTCTCCTTCTTACTTAGTCTAATTAATGCTCCATTTTTTCTGTAGTTTTTCAGTCTATATTTGATTTATTTTTGCTCTGATATTTATTGTTTACCTGAATGAGCTTTTGATTACTTCCAAGTTTTTGGCAGGGATGCAAAATACTATATAAGCTTCTATGATCAGATTTTTTATGGGCTTAAGTGTCAATTCTTTTGACTATGTAACAAGGCATGTGACTGCTGGATCCTATGGTAAGTATATGTTTGTTTTATAAGAAATTGCTGAAATGTCTTCCACAGTAGCTATACCATTTTGTTTTCCCATCAGCAATGAACAAGTTTCTTTTGCTCCACATCTTTGCCAGTATTTGGTGAGTCAGTGTGTTGTATTTTGGCCATTGTGAGACTTGTGTAATGGCATCTTCATTTTTTAGTTTGCATTTCCCAATGACACATGATGTAGGATATCTTTCCACGTGCTTGTCTTCTACATACATACATTGGCCCACTTAAAAAATTAATTTGTTTATTTTCTAATGCTGATCTTTAAATATCTTTGTATACTTTGGATAACAATACTTTATCCAAAATGTCTTTTAAAATTACTTCCCCTGTAGTCTGTTCATATGTTTTCAGTCTATTTACAGTGTCTTCTGAAAAGCAGAAACATTTAATTTTAATGAGGTCCACTTATGAATTCTTCCTTTCATGGATTATTGTACCTAAAATGTTATTGCCTAACCTAAGCTCATCTGTACTTCCTTCTTGTCATCTGCTAGGGTTTTTATTTTGTATTTATTTTATTTTGTTATTTATTTTGTATTTATGTACATGATATATTTTGAGCTGAGATTAGAAAGTTGTAAGGTCTGTATCTACATTGTTTTCTCTTAACATATGAATATCCAGTTAATCCTACACCATTTGTTGAAAACAATATTGATGACACATTGTATTACCTTGGGTTCATTTATCAAAATTATTTGGCTATATTTATGAAGGTCTTTTTCTTGGGATCTTCATTATGTTCCTTTGAACTATTTGTCTGTTTTTTCCCCAAATCTCCCTGTGTTGAATAATAGTAACTTTGTAATAAATCTTGAAGCCAGGTAATGGCAGCTCTCTCTGTTTGTTCTTCTCTTTCAATATTACATTGACTGTGTTTTATCTTTTGTTTCTCCATGTAAACTTTGGCATCAGTTTGCCAATATTCACAAAGTAATTTGCTGAAAGTTTGATTGGGGTTGTGTTGAATCTGTCAATCAAGTTGGAGAGAACTGATATCTTGACAAAATTGAGTATTCAGTCTATATGAATATTAGATTTCTCTCCATTTACCTAGTTCTTCATTGATTTCTTTCATAAAAATTTATTCTACATACAATCCCTGTATATATTTTATTAGATTTTTACCAAAGTTTTTTTCCTTCAGGTGCTAATGTAAATAACATTCTATTTTAAATTGCAATTTCCACTCATTCATTTGTGGGGTTAGGGGAAGACTTTGTATATTAACACTGTATCCTGCAACCTTGTTTCTTGGAGGTTTTGTCAGTCCTTTTGGATATTCTACATATTTTGTAGCTTTTAAGATACAATTCCTCTATTTCTTTCCTGAAGCTTATTTCTAAGTATTTTATTCACTTCGGTACTTTTGAAAGTGGAATTGTTTTCTTAATTTTATTTTTTATTTGTTCATTGCCAGTGTATATAAATATAATTGATGTTTTGAACTGGATCTTATACCCATGTGACCATGCTTGAAGTTATGTATTAGGCTTTTATTCTTAGTATTTTTTTAAATATAGGATCCCATTATCTGTCAATAAAGAACAGTTTTACTTCTTCCTTTCCAGTTTAGGTACCCTCTTTTTTTTTCTCTTTCTCTTCCTCTTACTTTCACTTTCACTGTTTGCTTCATTGTACTGGCTAGGCCTTCAAGTAAAGTCTCAAATAGTAGTGTTGAGTTTGGATATTTTAGTCTTCTTCCCAACCTTATTGAGGAAGCATTCACTATTGTGTCATTAAGTATGATGTTAGCTGTAGGCTTTTTGTTGTTGTTGTTTGTTTGTTTTTTGTAGATGCCCTTTATGCATTTCAGAAAATTCTCTTTCTTTTTGTTATATTATTAAACTATATTTGGGTGCAGAGTTGCCCTTAGCAACCATGGATACCACTGTTCTCCTAGCAGAACATCTAGAAAATATGGCTTCAGATGTTTCTTAGCTGCTACTTCTAGCCTTATATAATGAGCCTAGTTTGTTCTACCTTCCAACAAGTATGAACTTAAATTCATAATTAGACTTCACCAGAAGAGAGAGATAGCCATAACTGACAGCACTTTAAGGAACAAACCCAGGGCAAGAATTTTTCCTCTGGTTACTCTGATATATCTAAAAAGGATTCTGCTGACGAACCCACACTATTGGTACCTGGGGTTTGTGTGTTGACTGAGCAGAATGATAAGGTCTGCTCAGTAGTAGAATTTCTTACTATAGCTTTTAGCATGATTGGTGAACAGCTGACAGAGTATGAACTGTTTTCCATAGGTAGTCTCATACTTCCTGAGCTGGCTACTACCTTCTTAGAGCCATAAAGATCCTCAAAATGGAAGGACCCTCTACATTAAAGATTAGAAGAATAAGTCCAAGGACTGTCCTAATGTCTCTCTCTACAGGTATGGCCAGGATACCTCCCTGTAGGCATATGACTGCTTCATTCACAAATCTTGTCACCAGCTGGTAGTGGGTGTTCTCATCTAAGGATACTTCAGACTTAGCAGACAGCCTCAGGCTTACCAAAATTCAATCCATGTTAGAATTCAAAATTTATTCTTTGAACCCTCTTGATATATGCAAAAGCTCTTCCCAAACTTTTGATGTAGAAAGCACTTGTATACCATCTGTTTCAGAAGTTCTAGGCTTCCACCTCCAAGCTTGTCCCAAAGGCTTTGCCTAGATCTTCTGCCACATTCTCTCTAATTTCATGTGCAGCACACAAAGGAAAGCTGAAGCTCTTGTTAGGGAATCTAATTTCTTAGGGTCAACTCCCTCCCAGAGAAGCCATATGACTCCAGAATCATAGGTATAAGACACCTGGTAGAATAGAACTCAGGTCCATCCTTATCCACAATGATGACCTCCTACTTGAGACCAGCTTCTACAACTGAAGCAATTGTGTCCTCACACATTTTTTCCAATTGTGACAATCTCTAGCAGTTACATTTTGTCCTTGGGAGAGAAGTAGTAGATGTCAATCATCTTCTAAGATCTTTCACTAATAACAGCTATTTCATTGATTGGGAGAGCAACTATGTTACTGGCAAGACACAATGATATGGAGTCACTCCTTTTGTTACAACTTTTTGCCTAATTCTAAGGTCCTCAAAAATATCTTCAATCATTATGTCAGCTTTTTAAAAAGCCATATTAATCAAGTTGTCCAGTCTGGTTGCTGAATATGAACTCCCTTTCATATTATGATGGGATTTTCTTATCCATTTCATCATTGCATCTTTTGAAGACTTGGCCTTATCTAGTCTGGGTTCTAGCATCTTCAGGTATAGTCTGCAGCTCTTTATACAGAGATTTTGGCAATGCTGGTCTTCATCAGCCTTCTTCCAAGAATTTCTAGAGGATCAATACCCTTCAGTGGAGATAAAAACTTGTTTTTGTTACAGAGAACCTAACTGACCATGATAAAGACCTATCAAGGCCTTTAATTCCTTGGTCATTGAAAGCTCTTCAAAGTTTTGAGCTCCAGTGAGATAACCAGCATCATTCCCTTGCTTGGTTCCTGTCTTTACCACATTAATCATTTTTAGAGGTGCTAGACAAAGGTCTTTGGTCTGCTTTTGTACTTTTTCTTCTTTTTGTAAATCTGTTGCCTGAAAAATGAAATAGTATGGCATATGATGTCAATTTTCCATCAATCTCTTGTCTCTCTTTTTAAAGGTCCTTATCAGCTAGTCCTTTGGCAAAAGTAGCTGCAACTTTCAATTGCAATTCAATTCAATTCAATTGTCTGTTGCTCTGGAGGTTTTAATTCAGATTCTGGGTATTCCACAACTTGTCAATAAGTCCCTTTTTCTTTGCTTTGTCCTCACTAATATTTCTACCAGTTAGTATCACATCAAAAGCAGAGGAAACCCACCATTTTTTGTAGCCTTTGCATGCCTCCTATTCCTGCTGGGATACTCAACAAAACTTTAGGGATACCTAATACTGTTTTTCTACCTTTTGTTGCTGTTCTGTAACAACAAGCTTAAGTCTTCCCCCCAAGCAAGATGTACTCATGGCACCCATAGCAGGCTTTGTAGACCTTCCAAGTTTCTCAGACATTCTCTGCCTTTCTTATCATATTTATTCTACTTCTTGAGACATCTTACATCCCAGCTAACATGTTGATATCAGTACCTGCAACGTAGCAGCCTGGCTTTGATGAGGTAAGGATGGCACTTCTGATTTGAATAGTAGCCCAGATTTTATTTATTATTTCTAAGAACTCTGATTGTGGTTCTTTTGTCAGGGTATTTACCTTTGAATTAGGTGAGTTAATTCAAATTATTGCCACATCTTCTTTGACTGAATAGTTAATGTAGGCTATGGTCAGCAAGAAGATGACCCTGTAGATTTACTGCAAATGTAACCTCAGGAGCAGAGGATCCTGAAGGCAGTGAAGCAGCTGAGGCTTCCAGTTTCTCAGAAGGCTGTGAGTTGCCCAGAAAGCCAACATGTTGAGCTGGGGAAGTGAAGGTAGATAGCACTTTTTTCCTCTTTATTTCTGATTTGTCAATTTTCTTTTGTTAAGAATGGTGGTTGAAATTTGCCAAATATTTTTCTGTATCAATAATATGGTTTTTGTCCTTTATTCTAGTTACATAGTATATTACATTAAGTGATTTCACTTATCAATACAATCTTGTATTTATGGAATAAATCTCACTTGGTTATAAATATAATATATACCAATCTAAAGTATAATGCTTTTCTTATGTTGCTGGGCTCCATTTGCTCACATTTTGTTAAGGATTTTTGCTTTTATGTTTATAAGAAATAATGGTTTCTAATTTTCTTTTTTTGATGTTTTTGATTTGGAAAATGTTTTACTCTTTCTAAAACTTTGTGAAGATTTGGTATTATTTCATCATTAGATATGTTAGAATTCTCACTTGATGTTTTTTCTATTGCTGGCTCTTTCTAATCAATTATTATTGCCTCAAGCATAATTGCCTTATAGAATTCTTTCCAGTCTACTCACCTTCATTGCTACCCCAGGGACTCTTTACTCCTTATTCTGCTTTGTTTTTTCCCAGCACTATTAAGTATTTGAAATATTTATTCATTGATTTGTGTATTTAGCATTTATTTTCTGCCTATTCTCCCTTAAACATAGGCTTTATAAAAGTAGTACCTAGCTTTTCTGATTTGTTGCTATGTGACTGGAGCTTAGTAAAACCTCAATTATCACTTGTGTAACTAATGAGTGAAATGCATTATCTTAAGATATTACCTGAGTTTTGGAAAGATAATTAGGCAGGGTATTATTTTCTAATAGTCCTTAATCAAAAACCTTCAAAAATAGATAAAAACTTGATAGATACAAATCATTAGAGATTCTTTTTAAGAGTTATTTTAATGAACAGGTAATAAATAACTATATAAGTTTATGGGGTACGGTATGATGTTTCAGTACATTTATACATTGTGTATTGACTAATTTAGGATATTTAGCTTATCTTTCATCTCAAACATTTATAATTTCTCTGTGAAATCCTATTTTCTAAGCTATATTGGATTATACAGTATGACATTGGTAACTATAGTCACTCTTCTGTGTAGTAGACAGTAGAACAGTCACAAAGCTGTGACTTTGTAACCCATTAACCTATCCTTTCCCTCCTTCTCTTCCTGTCCTTTGGTAACCACTATTAAGCTCTCTACTTCTATGAACTCAGCTTGTTTTAGATATGCATTTCTGTTGGTAAATAGTATTTACAAAAGTGTGGTATAAGTATTGTCAAGACTACATTGGTCATATGGGGGAATAACAAATCATGGAATGTGTTAGGATATTCTTCCCACAATTACAGTGCTTTATTATATCATGTCCTTGTGCTCTTATTACAAATCTCAAGAGATATTCTGTTACATACTGGCACATCCTTAGTAACCCTAAGTACCTCAAGCTTATACTTTTTTTTCTCATTTTCTTCACGTTTAGAATAAAAGTCAGCCTTGTATTGGAAGATACAAGACAATTCCCATCTTTTTAATAAAAAAAAACCCTTAAGTTTTTGGCTTACTTTAAAATTTAAATTTCTAGGAATGTTGGTTAATCATGTAATAATACCACTTTTAATATTTCAGTTATAAATTTAGTTTGTTTTCATTTAAAAAATATCATTATATAAAGCATTAGTTGATAGTGTTACTTTTCCATTCTTACATATCCTTGTATTGCACTCAAATTTATTTCAGTTATTTACCTTTTTAGTGTCTCAATCATTAATTTGACCTATTTTTTTTATCATCTAATACTATTTTTCATCTCACAGATTTCCAAAATGCATCATCTTATCTTCACAGTTGTTTGAGGTAGAAAAATTTTGCAATTAGTATTGGAGACTGTCTCCAAAAATTTTATTCCAAGCTACAAGTAACTGTTTGTATAACATTACAAAATTTTTACTTTTTCATTATATTTACCATATTTGTTAATACATCATATTTGTGTGAATGCTGAATTTGTTTTTATAATGTTACTTTAAAAACGTTTTGATTGTCATACATTTTTTCACATTATAATATCTTATTTCAGGTATAATTATTGAATCTGTATTAAATTTTTGTTTCTTGTTCTTGTTTTTAAAATTAGGTCTGTGAGTTGACATATTAACTTCCCAAATTAGCATAGGTTAGAGGCTAGTGCATCTTCCCCACCTATATTTGGTTGCTTAAAATCAATGTTAACACAGTCCTTTAAATAAGTTATTTAAAAAATTCTCAAATATAATGCAACTTTCTTTTAATTTTTTTATATGAGATTATCTGGGGAGAAAATCATGCATTGAATTTTTGTCCAGATAGAGATTTTCAAGAACATTTTATTATCTTCTAAGATTTTAAACTTCCAGAAATAGAACAGTTTCTTTTTCACCATTTCTTTAGGGTAGATAGTTCCTCTTCTATCTGCTTTATGTATTAAAAATTTTTTTTACTTATTTTTCTGTTCAACACACCATAAATAAATATTCCTAATTCATGGTAGATGTTTGAAGTGAAGTTGAATGCTATGTGATCTATAAGAATCACAGATCTCACTGAGATGTGTGTAAGGAGAGTTGATTTACTATAAAAATTGACTAAAAGCATATCAGTGACTTATTTATTTTAATCATAAAGTATATTGGTATTTGCAAATGTTACATTTAATTTTGTGTTTTTAGTGGTATAACTCAAATTTTAATTAAAGTAGGAAAATTTCATACCTTTCTAATCTTTAATAAGGCATGATTTGGAACAAACCTTCCTGGGTTCAAATCCTGATTCTATTCTTTATACTAGGTAAGCAATTTTTAAGATAAATGCTAAGCCCTATGTGTCTCAGTATTCTCATATATAAAATGAGGATTATGAAAAATTAAATAATGTGATAAACACCTAGAAAACATCTGTTGCATAATAATGATTATAGAAGTGTTTATTGATGTTATTATAGTTAATAACAACAATTCTGTCAAGTGGCAGGATTTAGTCTTTTTTTTTTTTTTTTTTTGCAGCATTGGTGTTCAAACTCAGGGCCTTTGTGCTTGCTAGGCACAGAGTTTAGTGTTAGTACCAAATCACCTAATTGTGGCTCATTTTCATTTTATCTGACAGTCTGTCTTAATTCAAAATATTTACATGTTAAGTATCTCTAGGTGAGTTATGCTTTCCTACCAATTAAAACTTTGTTATTGACAGGTCTACTTGACAAGAATCCAATTAAGTATAAGTAAGACTAAATATGTTAGGAAGCAAGTCATTGTTTATCATTTGCCTACATTGTACTTAGAGTTTCTTAATTCTAAACTCTTAAATAAACGGCACAATTCTAATTCTTACAGATAAAGAAAAGCTAAAAATTATGAAACTTGCCAAAAGTTACACTGGTGGACCTAGGGTTTTATAGCAATCTATAAATGATAGGGACAATTTTATTATGCAGAAAGATTGAAATTCACCCTGAATGTTAAAGCTAAAGTTACTACAAAATGCTGCTGCTTTTGAAAATGACAATTGGCTGAGAAGATTGAGCTGAACTGCATTTTCTCTTTTGCAGATTCACAACAATTTGTAATTTGTCTCGTGGTCTCTGAGCTGACACATTATTGCACTTGCTAAGCAACCTCACCTCTAATTGCTGCATGTCTCTATGATTTATTATTTGTAATTGAACCATGATAAAAAATGTTTTAAGCATTTGAAAGATTTTTTTTAAATATTCAGCTTTTCAAGGAAAATGGTGTGAAATTAAACCTCCATTTTTGCACTATCAAAGGAAATTGCTTAATGTTCCATATATGTGTTTTGGAATATTACATAACAGTTCTTAAGTTCTTGCCCAAACTTTATTTACCTAACCAAGTTTCAGCTAGTTTGGAGTTGTGCTTCTTAGACTTGAGTGTGCAGATGAGTCACCTGGGGGTATTGCTAAAATACAGATTCTAAATGATCAGGTTTTGGTAGTTTTACTGCATTTCTAACAAGATCTCAGATTTTGCGTCTGCTGAGCATCTCACACAACATTCTGAGTAGTAGAGACTTGGAGGACCATAAAGATCCCATTCAATATTTAGTAATGTGCAGCTGAAAATTAGGCTGCTTCAGAGGCTACTATGACCATTGTTTAGTGTCTGTATTGGTTGTTTGTTGGCTTCTGTGTACAAATTTCTGTGCTAAATTTGATTCATGATGGTATAAACAGTTTGTTTGATTGTCTTTAAATGGGCATGTAGAAGATTTGTGGTGATGATTTGGACTTGTGTTTGCTAGTGTACATTCATTCCTTGGAAAGACTTGCCAAAGATATCTCAAGGAAAGTATTTTGGTGTCATGAAATCTTTCTTTTGACCCAGGGAATATACAGTTTCATAATTCTACATTGTAAATTAAATACTTGAAAATATTGTCTTTGCCAATGGGACTAGGATCTTTCTCTCTCCTCTAACCCAATCAAGTAGATAGAACAATTAGGATACAGTGATATATTTATAGGCAATTGAAGACTTAGTGCTTTGGCAACTTAAAAGGCATTTCAAAATGTCTACTCCATAAGTTTTATTTCCTTCTCTATTCTAAACATCCCTAATGTGGTGGTCTTCTATAATAGAAGAAGGGAGAAACTGTAAGTAAAAGAACAAAGGACCACTGCTTGAATAAAATACTTTTTAATTCTAGGCATATTTTTAAATTGAGATTTTTGTTGAGCCAATTATAAATTCACATGAAGTTGTAAGAAATAATATAGAGAGATCTGCCTATACCTGTGGAAATATAGCCCTTCTGAATGAGAACAAATAGAAATTATTATTCAGACCTTGCCATAGTAAGGGAGAGAGCTACTATTACTTGCATGTGTTTGCCATGCTATCATCCATTTTCACTTTGGTTATTTTTGAGATGGGCTTTACTTCATGCCCAAGCCAGCCTGGACTGCAATCCTCCTATTTATGCTTCCCCACACAGCGTGTCACCCACGCATCCATTGTTGAGATGAGGTCTTGTGAACTTTTTGCCAGGCCAGGCTTTAAACCATGAGTTTCTCAATCTCCACCTCCTGAGAATCTACTATTACAGGCTTGAGTCACCAGGTGAGCTGGGAAGTTTTATAGTACAATAAAGGGAAGGCCTCAGGTGAACTCTGATTGACAAATTATGGGCATGAGGGTACTTGAAGTGGATTAAATAGAAGCAGAGCATCTTGAGTCATGAGTCTGGAGGACATATTTGACTTTCTCTAGTTGACCATGAATTGAAAGTGTGGGAGAAAAATAGGAATATTGACAATAATTACTGGAAAGGATTCCAATCTGGTCTGAGTGGATTGGTTCAGAGTATGAATTAGAGTTCATATATGGTCTTACCATTGTCTTTATATATGTAGTCCCTCAACATTTTACCTGGTTCCTCCCAGTGACAATACTTTTTTCTAAACTATAGAATAAAATCACAGACAGGATAACATTATGACAATCTGCTGACCTTGGTCAGATTTTCTGTCCTCATTTGTGTTGTGTGTTTGAATCTATCAAATCTTATCATGTGTGGAGGTTCATGCATCCACCAACACAAAAGATATGAAACAGACTACTTGGTCCCTTGTGTTGGTCTTCTATAATGACACATACCTCTCTGACCCCTTACTTCTTTAAGCTGGCAATCACTAATTGGCTCACTATCTGTAAAATTTTGTAATTTTAAAAATGTTCCATAAATGAATTATACAGTGTGTGGTGTTTGGTGGGATTGTCTTTTTCTCACTTAGCATAATCCTCCAGAAAGTCCTTGTTTGCTTTTTAATTACTCAAGTAATATATGAATAATTTTTTCTTGTGAAACATTGAAATAGTAAAAACTTTTAGGCTCTTTCATAAAAAATAACTAAATGTCTACTTAACCCTTTTTAGTGAAGTCCATTATATATTTTTCATAATTCTGTTACTATATAAGCTTCAATGAACCCTTTCCTATATTGCCTTCTTGTTTGGATGTGCCAACTTTTCTCTACCTGAAAGTCATGGGTAATAGGAAATGTACAGTTGAAATTTGAATAGATAACATCAAAATTTTCTTCAAAGTTGCTGTACCCATGTATCTACCTACTAGTAATACACTAAACGACCATTCCTTCCTGGTCTCCAGGGTCTAACAGATTTTAAACAATTGTGTTTCTGTCAAATGCTGTCTCATCATTGTTTTAATTTACATTTCATTAGTTACTAATGAGGATGAGTACCACTTAAAATGTACTTATTGAAATTATTTGCATTATTTGTATTTCCTCTTTTTTGGCATCCTCTTCATGTTCTTGCTCTTTTAAAAAATTTGTTAGTTTTATTGCTTTTTGCTTAAATTTAGAATAGTTTAAAAAATTTATTCTGGATATTAATTCACTGTGTAAGTCCCACAAACTTGCATGGTTGCATTATACAGCTAATCTCAGCATTGCATGTAACTTCTGTAATTTTGATATTTTAAATTTTGATGTCTAATTTATCACTTTCTTTTTGTATTTTTAAAGAAAATCTTTCTGTCACTCATTTTTAAATTTTCCATTTTCTCATAGTTCCATGGCACTTTAAGTTTTTCAGGGTTTGGAGCAGGTTTTCCCATGTACATGTCATTCAAGCCTACTACTCTCAGGTTGGGTGCCTTCCTATTCTTTATAGCTAAGGTGTCTTATCTTGCTTTTGACCACTTCTAAGAGTTTGCACATATTGACTGTTAGAAAGATCAAAGTGCTTTATACTCTATGCCAGTGCCACTTCTTTACAATTCATGTGGACAGCTCCAACTTTGACAATGCCTAGTAACTCTGAAAGTACATGGAATCCCAAAGACAGAATTTAAAAGAGAATATGTGTGTTGAATTATAAAAATTCCTGATGGAGGTCAACTCCAAATATTCAGGTAAATGGTATTTCTACCCAAAACAGGTCAATAAAGCCAAATTTTATGATTCTAGGTACAACTGATTTCAAGCTATCACCTTCAAATCAACTAGCTATCTCCCGTACAAATGAAAGATTGCATGGCTTTTATACTAAATGCTATTTAAAGAAAAATTTTGCCTTTGAAACTTACAACTTTGGCAATTCCCCAGAATTCAGTGTATTTATGTTTTAGTTTCCTAATAAAAGTTTGCATTCTCAAGTAGATAGTGTCATTTGAAGAGACAGAAAAATGGTAAAAAGAAGTAAATATGGTGCAAATACTGTGTACACATGTATTCAAACAGAAAAATGAGATCTGTTGAAACTGTTCCAGGAATGTGGGGAGGGGTTATAAAGGAGAATGGTGGAGGGGGTGAATTAAACATTGATATATTTGATATATTGTAAGAACTTTTTTAAATGCCACAATGTACCCCTACTGAGCACAACAATAAAAAACAAAAATGGAAAAAATTTAAAAAGAAATATAGTAACCTTGAGATTTTTAAATATTGATTTTAGAAACATTTCACACTAAAATCATTTTATATAACAGTTGATCCAGTTTTTTCCTATTGTATCTATAATTCTTATAAAAGTATTTTAAATCATAATGGGCTATCATTAGGAGCTTAAGTAATAAAAATAAAGAGTGGATGTCATTATAATAATCTTGGAGGAAAATTTCCTCCAACTCTTCTTGTATTCAGTAACTATTTATTTGTGCATTTATAGTGACATTCATCAGTATGCTTTTACCTACATTTGTTTACTGACATCAGAATCAAGTGTAACTGGCTGCTGATAAATTGTCACTGAGGCCACCCTACAGGTACTTCAAGCCCTACAAAACAAAACCAAATTTGTTAGTTTCATCCTCCAATTTTTTTTTCTGAGTTGTTTAATTTGGGCAGCGACATACCCATCCATTATTTAAAGAAGAAATCTTTTAGTAGCCGGTCACAGTGTTGTATACCTGGAATCCCAATACTCAGCAGGCAGAGGTAGGAGGATTTTGAGTTTAAGGCCAGCCTGGGCTTAAACTCTGAGACAGTGAGGCCCTGTCTCAGAAAAAAAATGTAGTATACGTAGGGCATAGATTTTTTTTTTAAAAAAAGAAATCTAGTTACATTTTGACTAATTTTTGCCTCCCATATCCAATCAGAGTTGCCGAGGCCCTTTGATCCAGGTTTTTAATTTCTGAAATTTTTTTTTAACCATCCCCTTGTTACTCTTGCTATAACTTTCCAATTGGTTTGTATTCTTATATTATCATTCCCATCTTCACCTATCCAACCTGTCTTTTCTTGTCTCGTGGTCTGAGTCCTCCTCCCGTGTAGATCCCAATACTGGGGTTTTTTTGCTGGTGGTATATTTTTTGGAGATGTTCTTATGGAGTAGGAGTGAACAACTCATATGAGTGAAACAAATAAGGAGAGAATAATGATCTAGGGTTGTGTTTTCAAACAGAGTTTCCCTAAGGAGCTCTGTAAGATATATTTCAGAACATTATATACTAGCTTAAAACCCCTATTGCTCAAAGGCTTCTCAATAGGTGTTAACTTGTACATTTCTAGGGTTAGTTGACGACAGATGGTAACTTGGGATTGTAGCAGAGAAGTTTGCAGAAATCAAGAGAACAGGACTGGCATCATGGGTATTGACCTGTGTACTTACAGGGGCCCAGACTTTGAAGGTCCTAATGCTTAGTTTAATTTTGTGCCCTCATTGTTTTAAAAGTCATAATTATTTACAAACAGATACCTTGTGTTTTTGTGTTCTATTCGACCACAAATTATTTAGCAAGTTTTGATAGAAACAACCGCTTTAAGGTGATGGGCTTCCAGGTCATACCTGACAGCAGCTGGCTCCTACAACAAAAGCTAGAGTAAAAAGTTAAGTCAGGGGAATATGAAATCGGGCCTAAGAGCTATCCAGCACAATACTTATAAATGCAAGTATTGTATATGCATCAATGGGCCTATCTTTCTACCTGTGAGAATTTAAGCAATGATGACACCATGAAGACTGACAGACAACCTGCACAGAAAAGTGCAAAGCTTCTTCTTCCATATCTATTCATGGCTTATAAACTTGTGGTCTTTCTGCTTTAAGTGGTCCCTGAAGGTAACTTTGGAGGCTGAATTCAGGCTTAGTGTACTGGTCATACCAATGTGAGAATGCGGTCATAAGGTTTCTGAATAAGCCACCATCTCAATTCCCTGCACTCCCCCAGCCCAATTTTGAATTGAAGAGCTCATCCTTAACTTCATTTGGGGAGAGACACTCCACCAATGTAGGGAAGTACATACAGAGAAGGTAGACTGGAAAAAAACACCACTTTTATTTATCTTTTTTCCTCTTTAATGTGCTGATTATTGTTCTAACCCTAAGATTTGAGGAAAAAAAGGAAGTGGTTTAAGCCATTTTAAAATAAGTATATCATACCTATAACTTTTTTATACCTCTCATATGACACTGTATGGGATCTAAAGGGATATGCAAAAAAAAAAAATCTTTCTTTGAGTGTATAATCTCACTCAAATGTTCTGTACCCTCCACTGGGAAGACACTTTTGAAACTTTTTACATATCTAGGAGATGTGAGTGTTTTGATTAGTCTTAAGGTAAAGTTTTTTTGAGAGACTGTGGGAGAAAAGACCAGAAAGTACAAAGGAAAAATAATATTTTCTTTCATTTTTCAATGAAAATTGTTCCACAAGTCAGGGAGATGTCACATTTTTTTGTTTTATGGTAAATATTTGATGTCAAATATTGTTTGTTTATCAATGCAATGTGATGCATAGAGGTCAAGGGTTAATTTCTTCAATCAGAATGTCCTATCTAATAAACTAAATGTGTATATGAACCCAGCCCAATATTCTGCTCATTGAGTTGATGATATTATTATTGGATTGCAGATATACTAGAAATCTGAAGACAATAATCAGTTTGTTGCTTTCTTCCCCCTTCCCCTTCTTTTTTCATTATTTATTTTGAACAAACAGGGATAGTGTCAAAGAGGATACCAAAGCTTATATTGTCAGTCAAAGCCTGAAACTTCTTTTTGTTAGATAATACAAATAATTATTATTTAAGTTTTTGTTTTTGTGAGTGTCTTAATTTTTACATGTATTCAGGTTAAAGCAAATCATTGTGAAGAGAGAGGTCAAAAGACCGAATAAGATTTTGTTCATGTTAATATGTACAAATCGTGTGTCTAAATATATACTCAGGGCATACGTTTATTTGTGGCTAAACTTATAAGTAAAAATTATGCTGAGTACTGGTGGCTCATGCCTGTGATCCTGGCTACTCAAGAGGCAGGGATCACTGTTCAAAGCCAGACTGGGCAAATAGTTTGCAAGACCCTCTCTTGAAAATACCTAACACAAAAAATGGGCTGGTAGAGTGGCTCAAGGTGTAGTCCCTAGTTCAAGCCCCAGTACTGAAAAAAAAAAAAGAATGATTAAGTGTGTGGATGTGAGAGTGTTTTTTGTTGTTATTCCTTTTCCAAAGAGGCAGCTACACTCCACTGAACACTGGATTTTTCTTTGTGTCACTGTTGTAAATTAACTTGTGACAATTTCGATGAGAAGTGATGACAAATTATTTTTAAGAAATGTAGATACATTCATCATCATCAGTTGTGTTCAGTTGCAGTGAGGATGTTCTTTGAAAACTCAGTGTTCTAAATTAAAATGCTTAAAAAGTAAAAATTAACAAATACAAGTGAGCATAAACCCTGTATTTTCAAAGTTGGTATGAGAATGTGCCAATTTTTAATGAGGAAAATGAGGTCAACATCAGTTGGGGTCTTTCAGGACAACACAAGAATACTATACCAATTAGTAACTATTCTCAGAAGGTCACAGAGACACAGTTCTTCATACTGCTGCCAGGTGGCGCTGTGCGGTAGTATGTACAGTGCTGTGCATGGCATAAAATGTCTGCTTCTGGCCTGACAATTTAATTGTGTTGCTGACCCTGGTAATTGATTCAACTGGAAGTGTGAAAATAAACGTATTTTTACAAATTTCCAAATCATGTCTACATAACTTAGTTAAATGAGTCTTAATGTTCACTTTAGGTGAGAGGTTTCTGAACTAGTGAACGCATTGTTAAAAGTTGGATCAAAGCTCATGGTTTCCAGAAGGCACTAATATGTTTCCTTATAACTGGTATTTAAGTCTTATAAAAACTCAACTTTGAATATAAATAAAGCAATATTAACAATAAAATTTTGTTTTCAATAGAACAATTTTTTGAAGAGTCATAGCAGAAGGAATTTAAAGACAACAAATAGAGAAAACATCTTACAGTATTAGTTTAACATGTGCAAGCACACACTTAATTTTTCAAAAAGAAAAGCCCTCTGTATGTTGTTTTCCCCATAAAGTATATTTTTCCTCAAGGACATTTGCAATCATTCTTGAAGTGACCAAGTTTCTGGCCCTTTGTTTTTACCTGTGGCATAATGTAGTTTGACAATTTCTTCTTTGTTTTTTATGACCTGACTTTACAATTACCCTCAAATCAATCTTTATAAAGGAAGTTTCCAAGCCCAGTTCATGTGACATACAGCAGATCCCAAATTATTTTAAGTATTTGATTTCTTCTATTGCTATTATAAATTTAAATATACCAAATGTGTAAATGTATGAGGCAAATGTGTTCTTTGAATATGTAATGCCTATCAGAAATATGATTCAATGTTATTGCTTCAGATTTTTCAAAGATGGCATTTAAAGGATGTGAGAATTTTTGCAGTCTATATGAAATAGGACAGTGTTTCTTGTTGCCAACTTTCTTATCTCTTCCTCTCAGCATCATCTAGGCTCTAGAGTAGTTAAGAAAACAGGTGAATTATGGATGTACCTTGATTGTATTGCTGTTTAAGAAGATCCATAGTTTATAGAGGAAACTTCCAGAGAGAAGTACCATATTTAACAGTAATCATTAAATTTTCTATGTAAAACTTTTATTATGGCAATATAAGGAAATCAGAGTAGTATGAATCACAGATTGTGAACTATTTTCATAGGGTTTGTAAAGGGAAATGTCTTTATTGAATGTTAATTGATAAGACATATTTCTTAGAAGAGTTATTATTAGATATTCATATCTGGCTGGTGGCAAATGAAATCAAATGCAGGTTGGACAAAAGCTGTTGCTTCAAGTTGTTTATAGTTTAATAGATGTTAGAGAATTCTAATTCAGAAGAATTCATAGAAATAAATAGAGGATACTTATTTCAGAGTTAACAGAAAAAGCATAAATATTTTATGCTAGAATAGGAGTGAATAAAATCCTGATCTATTCGTTTGATATTCCACTTAAAGTCATGTTTTCAAGAATATATAATGGACCAGGCATGGTGTTCACACTTGTAGTCCCAGCATTTAAAATCATGAGTTTGAGGTTAGCCTAGTATACATAATGAGTTCTGGTTCAGCCTGAAATACATAGTGAGACATTGTCTCAAAGAAAAAAAAATAAAAGAATATGTAATGGTATGGATAAATGCATAACATTTATAATTGGGAAAGAAGTACAGTATAAAATACTATAGGGCTATGGGCATAGTTCAAGTGGTAAAGCATCTGCTTAGCAAGCATGAAACCCGGGGTTCAATCCCCAGTATTGTTAAAAAACAAAAACAAAACCCCAAAACCCCAAACCAAAAATAAAAACCCAAACCACATTATATATCTCTTTCATGATAAATCCAATCTCATGTCAAAATAATTATAATGTATATTTAAAAGATTTTCATCAAAATGTTAAAAGCAATTAGGATTATGGATAATTCTTTTTTCTTTTATTATTCTGGAAAAGTTTCTTCATTGTTTGTATTATTTTGAAATATGTAAAATGCTTTTTTAAAATGTAAAAACATAGAGCATATAATAGTACAAATTAATTTTAAAATTATTCAAAATTTTGTCAATATATTTTAGAAATATTATTTTAAAAAATCAGATTCCTTGTAATGTTACTGATTTATTATGTCCCCAATTATCCCCAAACTGGGCTAAATTATTCATAGTACAGTATCTAATAGGTATTATTTTACATAATCACACCTTTTAAAACACTTGTAGTGGTAATAAATTTTAATTGCTTTGATAAGCTAATACCTTGTACTTAGTTTTAGATGGAAGTTTAATTTTGCATTTATTCTAAGCTCTGATTTGTAATAATGTATACATAGGTGAAAGACAGATGATAAGTGGCATGAATAAACATGCTAGGAAATCTCACTAAGCACTGATGTGTAGGCTTGGTTTTGTGCCCCATTGGTATCACTTATTTGAGCAGTTATTGTGTGCCAGGTGTGGTACTAATAGCATTTTAAATATTTTATCTCATTTGACTCCCACAACAAACTTATGTGTTAAGTATTTTTCTTCTACTACAAATGGTTAATAAACACATGAAGAAATGTTCAACATCTTTGACCATAAAGAAATGCAAATAAAAACAACACAGATTCTAACTCACCACAATTATAATGACTATCATCAAGAAAACAACCAACAACATATACTGGGAAGGATGTGGGGGGAAGTAACCTCATATGCTGTTGATGAGAACGTAAACTAGTGCAGCCACTGTGAAAATCAGTATGGAGGTTCATCAAAGAGCTGAAAGTAGACTTACCATATGACCCATCCATTCCACTTATGGGCATGTATCCAAAGGAGTGTAAATCAATGATAAGAGACACCTGCACACCTGTGTTTACTGCAACATTATTCACAATAGTCAAACTGTGGAATCAGCCTAAGTGCCCCCAAACCAATGAATTAATGAAGAAAATGTGTTACATATCCACAATGGATTATTACTCAGCCTTAAAGAGGAATGAAATTACGCTGTTTGCACGAAAGTGAATGGAATTGAGACCATCATATTGAGTGAAATAAAACAAGCTCAAAAAGCCAAGTGCCACATGATTTTGTTCATGTGCAGAACCTATATCTAAAATGATAGCAATAATGATGAGACTGTAGTGCAAAGGGGACACTATCAGGGTGTGGACTCAACAGGAGGGGGAGGGAAAATGGAGAAGGGGCTCCAAGGGTGAAGAGGACCAAAGTATGTCATTTATACATGCATGGAAATAGTATAAAGCATCCCACCAAATGTTGTCTTTAATGGGGGGTTAAGTGAATATAATAGAGAGGGTGAACTTGTTCAAAATATACTATATACATATATGAAATCTTGACACAAAACTCCTTGTACTATTAGTAAATCCTAAACAAAAGAAAAAAGAAAGAAAGAAAAGTTTCTAATCACAGTTTTTGGTAGCTTTGGGGTTTGAACTCAGGATTTTACACTTGCTATACCACTTGAGCCATGCCTCTAGTCCTTTTTGCCCTGGGTGGGCCTGGACCAGGAACCTCCTATTTATGCTTCCTGCAGTACCTGGAATGACAGGGGAATGCCATTGTGCCCAGTTATTGGTTGAGATGGGGTCTCATGAACTTTTTGCCCAGGCTGACCTCAAATTGTGATCCTTATGATGTCTGTCTTCCTAGTAGTTTAGGATTACAGGCATTAGGCTTACAATTTTGGTTGGGGTGTTTAAAGTATTGTTCTTCAATTTTATAGACAAGTGACTGAGGCTCAGAAAGCTCATGGTTTACATGAAATGATGGGATTAGTTAACTGCAAAGGGAGAATTTGAAAGTAGCCCTTTTACATTTAAAATCTACAGTATTCAATTATAAATTAATCTATGCTTTTCTAACTATAAAAATGTTTTGGCCACATATAAATATTATTTCCTCATTTGTAAATTGAAGGAGTTGGATGAGGTTGAGGGGTGCTCAAATTTTCTTTTTTTTTTTCATTTTTCTTTTATTATTCATATGTGCATACAAGGCTTGGTTCATTTCTCCCCCCTGCCCCCACCCCCTCCCTTACCACCCACTCCGCCCCCCTCCCCCCACCTCAATACCCAGCAGAAACTATTTTGCCCTTATTTCTAATTTTGTTGTAGAGAGAGTATAAGCAATAATAGGAAGGAACAAGGGTTTTTGCTGGTTGAGATAAGGATAGCTATACAGGGCATTGACTCACATTGATTTCCTGTGTGTGGGTGTTACCTTCTAGGTTAATTTTCTTAATAAAAAGTTACTTTTAATTTTTCCAAAATCTTAATTGCATCTGAGGTATGACACAGGGTACTGATAATTCAATCTGCTGAGAGAGGAAATAGCTTCAAAATCGATCAGATACACGTACATTTTGATTTTCTTGTACTGAGGATCAACCCCAGGGCCTCATGCTCCTGAACTATACCCCTAGCCTCTAAATATATCTTTTTAAGTTGATGCTAGATTGGAGTTGACTCTACCTGGGATTTCTGAGCCCTCCACTTAGTTTCAGACAATAATAGATTGTGATTCTAAAATATAATTCTTTGGCCTAAATGCATGCTAATTAGCCTTATAATTAAAAAAATGCATAAGGTCACTTTTAAAGAGTTTCTATTAGAAGAATATAACAGAAGTGAGAATGATTTGTTACTTTAGTAAAGGCAGAATTACCTATTTTTTTTTTTTTACAAAAAGACCAATAGCATTTAAATTAAACAATTGTCAGGTTAGGAAACAATTCATCATGGTGAAAAAAATGGAATATAAGGAGAAATAATAGGATCTCATGATGACAGCATGGACTCTATATTTGAAAATGTTTTGCTGCAGCACTCTGAGACCAGGAACAGATGAAGTGAATGACCTCACAGGGCTTTTCTAATTTCTGTGATTCTGTAACAGAGCACTCTAAAGGTATCTTGCTTATGACACTTCTGGATTTACATTTTATCACATAATGAACTGCTGAATGATTCTGCTTGAAACAACTTTGCTATTATTGCTCCAGTCATCTCATTATTGAATGAACACCCTTATGTACTCCACAAAGCTCAAAAAAACTGGAACTTGACTGTAATGATTTTCTAAGTTCATTTCATAATCAGTGATGCAATGCTTCATGTTCATATCCATAAATATTAAAGGTCTTGGGGAGTCCACATGTGACCAATATTATATGCCCTTAAAATTATGCAATTTATTTTTGTAAAATATAAAAAATGACCAGAATGATATAGCAACCACAGAGTGCAGATTTTCTTTTTATTAGTACTTTTTTTCTTCCATCTCATACAGCACCCAATTTAGGGCAAAGACAAAATGAAAGTGTATCTTGAATATGCATCACAGGTTCCAAAAATGAAAAGAAATTGGATTTAGATAGCACTTACTCAATAGACAGATATGATACATGGTAAGAAGGTGCACTGTCTGCCCTGTGATAGATTAAACTACTTTGTAGGAAAATTACTGTGAGCCAGTCACCACCACCACCGTGGCTAAATCTTTAATAAAATTCTCTTCCATATTCAGGAGTGAGGTATGAAGTATACAATAAGCAAAGTGAAGTAGAGTGCCATTTATCAAATACCAGCCAGGTCTGTAATCTTCTGCTTTATTCTTTCTTTGTACTTTATTTGTCTTTATTGTTACAAGGAGGGATATTTACCCAGAGCAGTGGGCATGAAGCCCTGATAAACCTCCTCCCTCTCCTCTTTTCCCCTTTCTCATTCCTTTTTGTCAGGTTTGTCAGAATAATTTGTTTGTTTCCTTCTAGGTGGTCTTTTGCTTATTTAGTATTCTTTTCCTCTGCCTTTTTTGAAATATGCATTTATGCTATGAGAAATGGCACCAAAACTGCAGGAAAGTGCAATGGGAATGCAAACATCTACCATGAAGGAATGTCCAGGTTGCACTCTGTATTGGATTTGAATGCCTCTTGGCAAGATAACAGTGCTAAAAATTGAAGATTAGTCCCTGTGTGGCAGTGTTAGCAAGTCTTGATGCTAACAAAACCATTTTCAATGTAATGATTTATATGTGTGCATGTGTATATGTATGATATATATGTGTTCTCACATGTGATATATGCATGGATATGACATATGTACTGTATGTGAGACTATATGATATGAGTGTATTGTGATTTATCTGCCTAAATCTTATATATGTGTATATGGTATGTACATACATGTATATGTATTTTATATGTTGCATTAAATATATGTATCTATTATATATATATATATATATATATATATGCACTGTTTATACAGCTGCCTTCAAACTAAAGAAATTAAAGGTAACTTTCCCCTTGAATAATGCAAAGTCTCAAAATAATTTATCCCATGTTTCTTAAGTATAATAGTGAAATATATCATTAAAAATAACTTTTGATTTAAAAAGTATTATCCAAAAATATGGGTACAGATACAGTAGAAGAGTCCAGCAAGTGGTGAGAATGTGGCTAGATGTGTTTTATGCCCCTCAATCTGCACTCTAAGAGTCAATGTGGCAGCCTTGGGGGTAAATTATTTTAGTACCATTATAACCCTTTTTATTGTTTGAATAGCAGTTTTATGACAAAACATTTATAGACAGGTTCCCTTTGTACTTCACTGAAAGAGAGCAATCATGGAGAGTGATAAGGCAACAAAGGTAATGATAACTGCATTTATAAATGCATATGAAATTTAAATGGGTGTGCTAAAATAGACTGACAGTAGTTCTCCAGCTGAGGCCTGAGCTTTTGTTATTCATAGGCAGATAAGTCTGTGTGTTTGTTTGTGTTTTCCTTTGTCATTGTTTCTTCTTTGTCAGTTAAATATACCTGTTATATAGCTGTAAGGGTAGCATTAGCAAATATAGACATATTCTATGTTCAGACTAACTAGTAACATAATTTTGTCAGACTGCAATACAATGCAACCAAATATCTGAATAAGCTATCCAACTTAAGTATTAGTTCCTAAAAACTGTGATATTTTTTATCTAGCATCAGTCTCTGTCTCCTGAGAATCTACCTTTTGTAAAAATTGACAATTTTCTCTATGAAAGTGTGAGTGGAAATGGGGAGGAAACTTGTTTCTCAAGAGTGAAAGGTCATTTTGTACACTTGGCCACCAGTAATTTCCTTACATTTTTACAATTTCTTGAATTTTCTTTATTTTTATTGTGATTATAAGTAAAAGTGAAACTTCTTTTGGTTCAGTTACATACCTTTGTCTTTTATTTTTAAAAATATTGTCACATTAACATGATGAATATGACATACTATAAAGTGTTGATATTGTGCAATTGCCTTGTGTGTACATAAGATTAAAACAATACAATGTAGGTTAGAAATAGTATCTTATCTTCACAAGATATTCCAAAGGTCTCTTAAAATTGCCCATACATTGCCAGTATTTTGTCTTCCTTCATCCCTTCTTCTCTTCAGCAAAGTTAATAACTTCTATCTTGAAGGGAAAAAATCAATTTGTTTATGTCCTGACTGTTTCAAAAAGAAATGAAGGTGACTTATAAAGATACATAAAATAAATTTAAAACTAAGTGAGAGAAATGAAGCCAAGGGAAAACCAGAGGTGAGAAAGAGATGGAACATGAAGTATAACTATGGAAGAAAACACCCCTCAAGCTCTATGGGTTGCAAGTACACTCCTCAGTTCTCTAGTAGTCAACACAAAGATGAAAATAATTAATTCCAAGATACAGGGCTGGCATCAAGGGAATAAATAGCTTCCTCTAGAGATGTTTAAGTAGTTCACAGTGTCAGAGAACACTGCATAATTTAGGAAATATACTTCTAAACTAGCCTGTGGTAACCACAATGTTAAAATAATTAAAATTAGTTGGAGATTATATAGTATCTTGAAGAAAGCAAAAATCAGTGAAAGAAAGGTAAAAGCTATTCATGAATTCAGCTGTCTTCTATGAATGTGTCCTGTGTGTTTAGCACAGCAACAGGTAAGAGCCATACCCCTGTGTCATCAGGCTTACAATTGTTCTTTGAAAATTGACATTGACAAATAAGTTACTGTGTGTGATGAGAACCTTTTAAGTGATCAGAAGAAGAAGACTCAGTATAGATCTGGTGGTCTAACCTAATCTACTTGTGGATGTCACAAAAGCTAACAAAATATTGAGACTCCATAACATTTACATATCTCTGTAGAGGTGACATTTCTAGAAATGAAGCTTCCAATTTGTATTGAGTTGTGTGGGTTTAAGATTAGGCTTCCTATCAAGAGTCTGAAAAGGGAGCTGTCTTTTCTGTGTTGCCAGTTGAGAACAAAGCCAATTCTATGTGGGTCAGCTGCACTGAGGCTAGAGAGACAATAAGCATTGAGAGAATTTCATATTTAGCCATATTTTATTTGTCAACATGGAGGATTTTTTCTGCTTAATTCTTCCATTATATGTCTTTTATCTTTTGCTATGTGTTTTATCTTTTTTAAGCTTTATTTTTTAAAGTATAACTCACATATTAGCCTGTGTCAGAATTTGTAACAACATTCTGTATCAAAAGTGACTGTTAAAAGCTCCTTTCAGAAAAGGAATTGGTTTTAAGGCATATAGTTTTACTAAGGCAATATATTCATCTATTTGGAAAATGGAATTTTATGACATTGAGGAATTTACTTTTTCATTATTAATATAATTTGGATATAATTGCTTCTGTTGTGTTCCTACTTACCTTGTTACTAATGCTTAGCTTTAAGTTCTTTGTCCTTATCCATAAGTAGGTGTCTTAATATAGTTTGATTGTACATTTTTGGGGGACTATTTTTGAAAGGAGTGGGAGAGAAGATAAAGGTATCTAGTAAAAGGATTATGAATCCAGTATTATGATAAGATGAGAAAACTTCCTAGAAATTTCCAGCCTCATAATAAGTTAGAAGGAATATCTAGTCATTGGTAATCAGGTAATCTTACTTGAAAGGAAATTGTTTAGTGTAAGTTTCTTCACCAACATGGAAGGGATCTGCAAACATCTCTCAAGAAAAGTTATTGCCAAATCCAAATATTTTGTTTAACACCCTTCCTTTGCTATCTAATTACTGTGGTAATTATTAAACCCCTACTACTTTTTCTTCTTTTTTTTTTTTTTAGAAAAGCTCTTTGTGGAATAATAAACTCATCTTCTACCCACTGACATATTAGAAGAAGAATCATAATGTCCTCCTTTAAAGTGGCTATGTCTGTGAGAAATGGGAATAGGAGACAGTCAATAGTTTCATCAGTACTCTGGATAATACAGAAACCTTGTGTTTTTAGGATATTCCTTAAAAAAATATTTTCATGCTGTTTTCCATTTCCCTCACCCTCCCCACCATCTCTAGCTTTAAGGTGTATGAGAAACATGTTAATAGTCTACCTTTCCCTCTCTCTCAAAGAAGTATAAGCCATAGAAATATTAACATTGGTTTTTACACTTTTACAGACTGATTCATGGATAGTGAACTCATTGGGTCTCTGTGAGAAGTAGCCACCAAACAACAACTATAATAACAGCAACAACAAAATGGTATTTTTCCCTGGGCCATTTCAGTTGGGGTTTATAAACAGTATATAGAGGTGTACCCATTTGGGGAAGGGGGCAAGATGGTGGATTGTTGATAGCCATATAGCCCAGCAACAACTGACTACCCTGAAAAAGATCAGAGGATCCTAAAAATCACCCACTTTGGTCGCATAACCAGCAAGAAACAAAGCTCTCTCTGAACCCACAAATAGAGAAGCAACTAAACATGAGAGGAATGGAAAGAACCACTCACAGCTCAACACTCCCAATCCCTTACCCCTGAAGTCACTGTGTGACTCCAGGCTCCATCACTTGGTGTTCCCTTGGTGTTCCTACTTCTGGCACATAGGAACTCAGAGCTCCATGCTCTCCCCTACCACAAGACCTGATACCTTCACTCTGAAACTCTTAGCTCCCACTGCTCCACAGGTAACAGAGGGCACAAGCCAGCAGGCTTCATTTCCTAGAAGCAGCACCACAGCACTGCGCTCTCTGAAGCCCATGCAGGATATCAGCCCAGGAACTCTCACTGCTCTCAGGCTTGGTTCTTGCAGCAGCAGAGTCACTAAACTGAGATCCCAGAAGCCCTTGTGGGAAATCTGCCTCCAGCAGTTGCCATGGCTACTGGAAGCCCACACTCCAATGTAAGTAGACCCCCAGGGCCTCTATTGCTTGTGGGCACCAGATGATTCAAGCCTACTGGCTATGCCCCAAGGGAACCCTCAACTTGCTATTCAGTACCAGCAGCCTGCCACCACACACCCAAGTGAACCTCAGCTGGAGGTTTCCCTCCCCACAGAGCACAGAGGCTTGGCACTCCTCATAGTCCCTGACAGCAAGAGAGCCCTTGCTCCCCTGCCAAAGAGCAAGAACGCCAGATTCCCCACTAAGGGGAGGAAAGCTATAAACTGCCACACTGCAGGCGGCATCTGAAGCCCTATTCCCCCAACATACACAGAAGCCCAGTGCTTCACACTGCACCTCCCTGCAGATGAGTCACATCTCTCTTGTCCAACAGCTGGAATACCAGCAACTCCACTGAGTGGCAATCTGCTACTTCACTGGTGCTATAAGGCCTGCCCCCCACAGTGCACAGAGACCCAACTGTCCCCACTGTGACTGCAGGAGAGTCCCCATGCTCTCATCAAAGAGAAGGAACTCCAACCCCCTCACTGAGGGGAGAAAAGAGGTAATCTGCACACAACAAGAACCCTGGAAGGGGTAACATATCCAGCATACTCCTCTTTGAGGAACACTGCTGGAGCACCAGGAGTTAAAAAAACAAAACAAAACAAAACCCCAACTACAGGGCATAAAGGATTAAAATCCTAACCAAAAACAACTCCAGATGTATAGATCTCAATGCAGAATGAAACAGCAAGACAACCACTTTCCATCAAAAGCCAATTGTACCACTAAGGACCCAAACACCTGTGTGGAGGAAGAGCTATCAAGTAATGAATTCCAAAAAACAATAGTAAAAATGATTAATGACCTCAAAGAAGAAACACAAAAGTTAGTATTTGACCTCAAAGAATGCAAATAAAGAATTAAATGAGCTCAAAGAGGGTACAAACAAACAGATGGATGAAATTAAGAAGACTATCCAAGATATGAAAAAGGAAATCAATAAAGATATAGAAACCCTGAAAAATAATCAATGCAAAATAAACAACTCAATATCTCAAATAAATATTGCAATCAAAAGCTTGTCAAACAGAGTGGAGCAAGTTGAAAATAGAGTATCAGGAATGGAAGACAAAGAAGAGGAACTAGACCAAACAGTTAAAGATCATGAAAGAATGCTAAGAAAATAAGAATGGAACATGCAAGATATCTGGGACACATGAAAAGATCAAACCTATGAATTGTGGGTGTAGAAGAAAGAGAGGAGCTACAAACTGAAGGCATTGACAACCTATTCAGTAGAATAATAGCAGAGACCTTCCTTAACCTCAAGAAAGAGAGAGTAAATGCAGGAAGCCTACAGAACACCAAACCAGCAGAACCAAAAAAGAAACACCCCCAGACACATCATAATCAAAACACTCAGCACACAGAAAAAAGAAAGAATTCTGAAAGCTGTAAAAGACAAGTCACATGTAAAGGCAAACCCATTAGAATAATAGATTTCTCAACTCAAACTCTAAATGCAAGAAGGTCATGGAAAGACATAATTCAGGCCCTGAAAGAAAGCTACTGTCAACTAGGCTAGTCTACCCAGCAAAATTATCCTTCCTAATTGAAGGAAAAATTAAAACCTTCCACAACAAGGAAACTAAAGGAATTTGTGACCACCAAGCCCACGCTAAAGGAACTACTTAAATGACTTTTACATGTAGAAGAAGAAACTTGAGTAAGACAGGAAGATTCAAGAAAGAATAAACCATTCTGAGTAAGCAGACAAATAAACAAGGAATAAATAAAACAAACAAGAGAGAAACAAGAATGACTGGAAATAACAAGCACCTCTCAATATTAACACTGAATATAAATGGCCTCAATGCCCTAATCAAAAGACATAGAATAGCAAACTGGGTTAAAAAACAAGACCCAACCACATGTTGCTTACAGGAGACTCATCTCATGAAAAAAATGAACAGTGGCTTAGAGTCAAAGGCTGTAAAAAAGTTTTCTAAGCAAATGGACCCCATAAACAGGCAGGAGTAGCTATACTCATATCTGACAAAGTAGACTTCAGACTAAAATCAATCGGAAGAGACAATGAAGGTCATGTCATATTAGTGAAAGGAACAAGTCATCAAAAGGAAATATCAATCCTTAACATGTATGGAGCACCTATCTACATTAAAAAAAACTCTAATGGTGCTAAAAGCACTGAAGGACACTGATGGATAGTGGGAGACCTCAATTCTCCACTGACACCAACAGATAGGTCATCCAGACAAAAGATCAACAAAGAAACTTCAGAGCTACTCCACACATTAGACCAAATAGACATAGTTCATATGTACAGAGTATTCCACTCAACAACCAGGGAATACATATTCTTTTCTGTAGCTTATGGAACTTTCTCCAAAATAAGTCATATTTTAGGACACAAAGCAAGTCTCAACAAATTCAATAAAATTGAAATAACCCCCTACATCATATCATAATTGAATAAAACTAGACCTCAACAAAAAAAGAAACCTCAGAAAATATTCAAACACATGGAGACCCAACAGTACACTGCTGAAAAACTAATGGATGACTGAAGTAATAAGGAAGGAAATTAAAAAGTTCCTGGAATCCAATGAAAATTAAAATACAAACTACCAGAATCTGTGGGACACAGCAAAGGCCATGCTAAGGAGAATGTTTATAGTTATAAGTTCCTATATTCAAAAAACAGAGACCTCTCAAATAAATAATATAATGATACACCTTAAGCTCTTAGAAAAATAAGAACAAACCAAACCCCAAACCAGCAGACTGAGAGAAATAATAATGATCAAGGCCAAGAAAAATGAGATTGAAGCCAAAGAAACTGTACAAAGAATCAATGAAACAAAAAGTTGGTTCTTTGAAAAGATTAACGAGATCGACAAACCCTTAGCCAACATGACAAAATGGAGGAGGAAGACCCAAATTAATAGAATCAGAGATGAAAAATAGGACATAAGCACAAATATCAATGAAATCTAGAGAATCATTAAAGAATACTTTGAACTTATATTCAGGTAAACTGGAAAATCTAGATGAAATGGATAAATTCCTAGATGCATATAACCAACCAAAATTGAACCAAGAAGATATTAACCACCTGAATAGTCCTACTACTTAGAATGAAATTAAAGCAGTAATAAAGGGTCTCCCTACTAAAAGAGCCCAGGACCTGATGGATTCATGGCTGAATTTTTCCAAATCTTTAAAGATTATCTAACTCTAATACTCTTCAAACTTTTCCAGAAACAGAAAGGGAAGAAACACTACCAAACTCATTCTATGAAGCCAGTATTATACTCATTCCAAAATCAAACAAAGATGTAACCAGAAAAGAGAACTACAGACAAATATCTTTAATGAATATAGATGTAAAGATTCTCAACAAAATACTGGCAAACAGAATTCAACAGCACATCAAAAAGATCATACACTATGACCAAGTCAGCTTCATTCCAGGAATGAAAGGATGGTTCAACATTCATAAATCCATAAACATAATACAGCACATAAACAAAAGCAAGGACAAAACCACATAATCCTCTCAATAGATGCAGAAAAAGCTTTTGACAAAATTCAACACCCTTTCATGATAAAAACACTGAAGAAACTAGGAATAGAAGGAATGTTTCTCAACACAATAAAGGCTCTATATTACAAATCTAGAGTCAACATCATATTACATGGAGAACAACTGAAACCATTTCCCTTAAAGTCAGGAACTTGACAGGACTGCCTGCTTTCCCCACTCCTATTCAATATATTTTTGGAATTCCTAGCTAGAGCAATAATACAAGAGTAAGAAATAAAAGGGATTTCAAATAGTGAAGGAAGAAGTCAAACTATCTCTATTTGCAGATGACATGATCCTATACCCAAAAGACCCCCAAAACTATACCAAAAAACTATTAGAAATCATAAAGTCTTTTTGCAAAGTAGCAGGATACAAAATTAGCATACAGAAATCAGTAGCTTTTCTATATATCAACCATGCACAGACTAAGAAATAAATCAAGTAAACAATATCATTTACAATAGCCTCAAAAACAATAAAGTACCTTGGAATAAATTTAATGAAAGAAACCAAGGAAATTTTAATGAAAACTATAAACCACTGAAGGGAGAAATTGAAGAAAACATCAGAAGATGGAAAGACCTCCCATGCGGATTGGTAGAATCAACATTGTGAAAATGGCCATACTACCTAAAGCAATCTACGTGTTCAACACAATCCCTATAAAAATTCCAATAACATTCTGTATAGAAATAGAAAAAATCAATTGTGAAATGTATATGGAAACACAAAAGACCTTGAATAGCTAAACAAATTCTAAGCAAAAAGTCCTATGCTAGAAGCATCATAATACCCAACCTCATAACAATAAAAACAGCATGGTATTGGTATTGGCACAAAACAGACAGGAAGACCAATGGATCAGAATAGAAGATCCAGACATAAACCCACACATCTATAAACTGATCCTTGACAAAGGAGCCCAAAACACACAATGGAGAAAAGAGCCTTTTCAACAAATGTTGCAGGGAAAACTGGATACCCACATGTAGAAGCCTGAAAGTACATCCCTGTCTTTCACACTGTACCAAAATCAACTCAAAATGGATCAAAGACCTTGATACCTTGATATAAATCCTGAAATGCTGAAACAACTCCAAGAAGCAGTAAGAAATACACTGGAACTGATAGGTACAGGGAACAACTTCCTAAACAGAAGTCCAAAGTCTCAGCATCTAAGAGAAACAATGAATAAATGGGACTGCATCAAACTAAAAAGTTTCTGCACAGCAAAGGAAACAGTCACCAGACTCAAGAGACAGCCCACAGAATGGGATAAAATTTTTGCTAGTTACTCATCAGATAAGTAACTAATATCCAGAATTTAAACGGAGCTAAAAAACTCAGCTCCTAAAGAATCAACACCCCAATGAAGAAATGGGCACATGAATTAAACAGAGAATTCTCAAAGAGGTACAAATGGCCAGTAAATACATGAAGAAGTGTTCAATTTCCCTGGTAATAAAAGAGATGCAAATCAAAACAGCACTTAGATTTCATCTCACCCCAGTTAAAATGGCCATTATCAAGGGTAATAACAACAAATGCTGGCAAGGATGTGGCAAAACAGGACCCTTATACATGCTGGTGGGAATGTAGATTAGTACAACCACTATGGAAAGCAGTATAGAGATTCCTTAAAAAACTAGAAATAGAACTGCCATATGAACCAGTGATACCACTCCTGGGCATCTACCCAAAAGAATGTAAGACAGGAGGCAGTAGAGACCCTGTACACTGATGTTCATTGCACCACTATTCACAATAGCCAAGCTCTGGAAACAACCCAGATGCCCTACAACTGATGAATCGATCATGAAATTGTGGTACATATATACAATGGAATATTACTCAGCCACAAGGAGTAATGACATGTGGTTTGAAGGTAAATGGATGCAATTGTAGGAAATCATGCCAAATGAAGTTAGCCAGGATCAGAAACACAAAAGACATATGTTTTCCCTTGTATGGGGAAGATAGATCCAAAGGTAAACATATATACAAAAATAAGCATGATCATATACAAACAAATGTAGAACATGTTTGTAACAGTGGAACTACTCTACAGAACACAGGGAAAGAGGGAAAGTAAAAGAGAATGATAGGGCATAAGTAATATTGCATTATATAAGATGTAAAGGTAGAGAATATAAGAATGTGTATTAAAAACTGGGGGGAGGGAGGTAACGAGGTGAGGGAGAATATTCGAAGGGATTGAACAGACCAAAGTAAGGCACACCCACAGAGGGCATACAAACAACCCCTTTGAATGTCAACTTAAATATTAATAAAAAAAATCAGGACTGAAAAATAGGCACCTAGTGGGAAGGGAGAGGGTGAAGGAAGGAGATTAAGGTGATGGTGTGTCGTTGATGCACTTCAGATACCTATATGAAACAGAACTAAATAACCTCTTGCAATTGCTTCAAGTAGGGTGAGAGGGCTGAGGGGGAGAAATGATGGGGACAGTGTAACTAATGCACAATATATTTCTAATCAGAATTGTCACTACAAAGCCCCCCGTATAATGAATATTTCCTAATAAAAAATTTATAAAAAAAAGAGGTGCACCATTTTTTTGGGGGGGAAATTCCATAGGCTAATTAGATGTACATACAGAATATTAAGCAAAACCATGAAGTTTCCCAATTGTTGACTATCAATTTTATGAAGCCACTATTAATTTTTCATGGATCTTTAGTTTTTTTAGTTTATATGAAAACTTTGTATACAATGGATAAGTGGACTTTGCAATTATCAGAAGCTTATATTAATTCTTAAAACAAAGCATGGCTCTACTCTATGGTATTATCAGTTTCTTTTAACATTAGGGATTGTGTTTCAAAATCATGAATAATAAATTATACCATAAAACTAAATAGTTTTTCTTCTAGGTGACAGGTTCCTTTCAGGCACAAAATGATAGAAAAAAATTTGTTTCTTTAGATCCTTTTATTTTTTTCTTTGGCTTCCCTGGAAAAGCTTTTCCTTTTTCATGGCAGAGAATAACCACAAAAGTTTCCTACTGGGTTCCATTGGGGAAGAATTAAGTGTTAACCATATTGGGACACTGAGAAACAATATAAATTAGTAATAAGAAAGGAAAAAAAATCAAATAAGAAGAAAAAAAGAGGGATTAAAGAGTGGTAAGGAGGCAGAAAAGAGAGAGGGAATTGCTCTTAATATAATTTAAAAGCATAAGCTTTAATACAGGATTATTTCTCAAAGTACTTTTCAAATTTTTAGAAAAGAGATTATGTTAAAAGCTCTAAAAATCTTGTTTGTCAGGTAAGAAATGTCATTCTATAACATGGAATTTACTATCTTTGTCTGTTTTGTATTGCTATAACAGAATACCTAGGACTATTTGACTTATAAAGATTAGAGGTTTGTTTTGGCTCATGGTTCTAGAAGCTAGAAGTCTGAAATTTAGTGGCTCATCTGGCCAGTAATTTATGTTGCATCACAACATGGCAGAAAAGTGAATGGCAAGTAAATAAATGTGAAAGAGAAAATACAAGGGATAGCCTTTCTTTATAAGATCTCACTCTTGAGAGAACCAACCCATCACATGAGAAATAATCCATTCCTGTAAGAAAAACATTAATATCTCTTAGTGACTAATGATTAATCTTTCTTAAAGTTCCAATCAGCTCTCAACACTATTTCATTAGGACCAAATTTTACCAAAAATTTTAGATGGGACAAATCATATCCAAACATAGCACTAACTTTTTATGTAAAACAAAATGATCACAAAAAATAAATGAAAGGAAATAGTATCACACCAAGAGGGAAAAGTTGCCACTTTGTTTTACTTTGTTTAAGAAGAAGTAGTAGTTATCACATTTTGGGCATCTATTTCTAAAGAATCAAAATTGTGAAGATGTAGTACAAACATTATAGATGTTTGAGATTTATAGATACTTGAGGTATGCAGGAATTTTAAGGATTAATCTTCTTTTATCTTACTTTTTTAAGAGCATGGAAATTTCATCTTGTGTCCAATATATAGTTTTTTAAATGTCCAACTCAGTTGACAACCAAAAACTGTGTATCAAGCTCATTAGGGTAAATTCCATAAAGCAACAGGGAATTGCCAAGTAGCTGGTATTAAATATATCAGGTTCATTTTTCTGTCTGTTTTTGCCTTGATAAAACAATGTTTTCATATCTTTGTACTGCTAGGATATGATGTCAGCACAGGAGGGTAGAGCATGGCAACATGTGATTTGATCTCTTGGAGGACCCTGCCTCTACATCCCTAGATGGCACATTGAAAATGTTAATCCGAATGGTTTTTCAAGATTATAAATGTGTCCACTAGATGCAATTCATTAGCAATATCAATTCTGGATGATTGCTTGCTGGGGATTGTTAATGGCAGCATGTAAAGACACCCAAAAAACTAGATAGCAATTGTTGCCCTCAATGCAGAGAAACTAATGCAGATACTTTAAAGTGACTGAGGCCAACAGGAGAAGGGGACCAGGAACTAGAGAAAAGGTTAGTTTGAGAAGAATTAACCTAGAAGGTAACACACATGTGTAGGAAAGCAATGCGAGTCAACTTCCTGTATAACTACCCTTATCTCTACTAGCAAAAACCCTTGGTCCTTCCTATTACTGCTTATACTCTCTCTTCAACAAAATTAGAGATAAGGGCAAAATAGTTTTTGCCTGGTAGTGAGGGGTTAGGAGGGGTAAGGGAGGGGGTGGGGGGTAAGAGAAGGGGTTGGGGGAAGGGGAGAGAAATAACTCAAACATTGTATGCACATATGAATAAAATAAAATAAAAAACAAAAAACCCCAATGAATTAGGCAAATTCGTGCAAAACAAAAAAAAGAAAGTCATGCTATTCAGCAAAGATTTTACAAAGTTCATTAAATTTTTTCATCTTCCTTTCAAGTGTGAAGTTTAGGTAGAGGCCAGAATGATATGGGAGAATAAGGGAAAGTTTGGTAATATACACACACTGGTAATTTAATACAAATAGAATTCTAATCGCAGACTCTTAGTTAGAACTAACATTTTTCTTAAAGGTTGTTGATTATCACCCCCATTGTAGTGATGGAAAAATAAAGCTCAAAATGAAGCTCTGAAGGACTCAAGTTGTTAAAAGAATAGATATTAGAAATAAGATTTTAAAAATTAAGTTTGTTGCCTTTTTGTAGGTTTTGGGACTCTCAATATGATTTTCACCTACCTTTACATTACTTTATTAAGTTTGTGTTGAGTAAAAGCATAAAGGTACTGACTCTCTTCTGCAGAAAATCTTCTCTGATATCTTGTGTGATTAACTTTTTAAATATTTTGCCTTAAATGTTGCATTTTCTCAGGAGGTAGCTCCTAAAATTGCATGTTTTGTTTATTTTTGCCTACTTTAGGTTTTTTGAATTGTAGAGATGAAAAATGTATATCTAATATATCACCCGGTTCATTGTTCTTATTTTACAAATGAGGAAACTGAGGCCCACTGGGATTTTCATCACTTGTACCAGGACCACAGACAGTGACCAAACAAAGATGAAAGTGCCAGGACCTGAGATTCAGCCCATTGCTGTTTATACTCTCCTGCTTTGCATTTATCCTCTTATACTTTATTTAATATTAAATCATGAAATATTTCAAGCAAAAAGAAAAGAGAAAAATGAAAGACCCTGTATTAGGATCATTAAAGTCATGTTTTCAGAATATTTTGTCTGTTCATTTTAAAGAATAAAACAGTTAAGCCCTTTGTGTACCTCTGCCCCTCTTTCCTTTTATTTTAACATGTGGTTCTAGCTTTGTTAGAAATTTGAAATATATGGCAAATTTGAAAGAATATTATAGTGATGATAATGTAACTACCTGTAGATTTTGCTATTAATATTTTGCTCTATTGCTTTGTCTACCCATTTAGTTATTTCTCCATCCCTCAATAAGTTTATTTTTTGGGAGTGCACTTCAAATTAAATTGCTGGCATCAACACATTTTCCCCTACCCACCTTGCATGCTTGTATGAATTAGTATCCAATATTTGTTTATATTTTCTTTTGATGTTAAATCTACATATAAGTCAGTATATGGTTTTGAAGTGTACTTTCGTCAGGTCTTGACAGTTCCATCCACCCATGTCACCACTACCATGATGATCCTGTAGAAGTCTACCATCATTTCAGAAAATTCTCTTATGTTTCCTCTCAGCCAATTCTTGCCCCACCCCGCCTAGGAACAATCATTTTTCTGATGTTTGCCACCACAGGTTACTTTTACTTAATTTACAGCTGAATATAAATGAAGCCGAACAGTATATCTTGTGCTGTATAAAGCTTCTTTCATTCTGTATGAAGTGTTTGAGCTGTTGTTAAATCATCAACAGTTATCTTTAATTGCCAACTAGCATTTCATCATATGGATGAATTTGGGTTTGTTTATCCATTTGACAAAATGCAGTGTTTTTAATTTTTGTGTGTTATAAATAAGAATCACTGTGATTTTGCTATATTTCCTGTTTCATTGGTATTTCTTTTTCCGTTAATTATTGTTATTATTAGTTCTGTTTGCAGTACTGGGGGTTGAACCCAGGGTCCTGCACTTGCCTAAGTGCTCTGTGCTCTGTAAGTTGAGCCATGGACCCAGCCCCTTTTTCCAATTTTGCTTTTTGAGATAGGATTGTACTAATTTGGCCCAAACTGGCCTTGAACTCTTCTTCCCCTCTGCCTCTCACTCCAGAGATGATGGAATTGCAGGTGCATACAACTTTACCTAACCCTATCAATTTAATTTAAAATTGTCTCTGTTTTTATATTTAAAATACATTTCATGTGGACCACATAAGTAAGGTCTTGCATTTTTAAATCTATCTGGCAACCTCCACTTTTTAATTAGAGTTATTAATCCACTTAATGTAAGTATTGATATGATTTAAAGTTCTGTTTATACTTTGACTTTTTAGCTATGCCCTTTTGGATTATATGTATTGTTAGTAGTTGTTCTAGGAATTAACATATAAAAATCTTAATTCTTTATTGCAGTATTGGGGGTTGAATCCAGGGCATTTTATATGCTAGTTAAGTACTTATAACACTGAGCTACATCCTTAACTCTACAGTCTTAATTTTGCACAACTTAATTAGTGTGAGTATCGTATTGATTTTTTTTTATGGTACTTGGGATTGAACTCAGGGCTTTGTGTTTGTTAGGCAAGTGCACTGCCACTTGACCCACCTACCCACCCTAATATTGCCTTGGTTTAAGTAAAATGTAGAACCCTTAACTGTATAGGTCAATTTATTACTTCCCAATTTTGTTCTGTAATTTTTACACAGAATGGAAAAATTGCACAGATTAAATATAGCCTTAAACTATACGCCTTACAAAACTAAAAGTAAAAACAATCTATGTACTGAAATGTTCACCATTACCAGTGCTCTCCATTGCTTCCCAAAGATAGTGTCTGCATTTCTGAAGGATATTTTTTTCTGGAGTGAAAGTTATAACAGTTATTTTTAAATTTTTATTCACTTTAAAGATGTTCTACTTTCTTGATCTTCTTTTCTTATGAAAAATTAGCAGCCATTTGAAACTTTATTTTCATGTGTACAATGTGTTTCTCTGCTTTTAAGATTTCATCTTTTCTTTTTAATTTTTATTTTAAAAATGTTACATATAAATATAAAAACTGAATACATTGTATAATGTTTAAATAAATCTAAGATATCTTTCTCCTCAGATGTATATTTTTATGATTAAAAACTTTCAAAATTCTTCCCTCTAGCTTTTCGAAGTGTACATTATCATTATCTATAGTCACTCGACTCTACAATAGTGCAGCAGAATTACTTGTTCCTACTTTATTGTGTCTGAGTATCCATGTCCCTTCACCATGCCTGGCCTCTGGTAACCTCTGTTCTACTCTCAACTTCTTTGAGATCAACCTCTTTGGATTCCACATGTGTGTGAGATAATGCAGTATTTGTCTTTCTGTGCTTGGTGTATTTCATATAATATAACTTTCTAGCTCTGCCCAGGTATTATAGATCACAAGTTTTCATTGATTTTATGGCTGAATAGTACTCCATTATGTCATTATGTGTATGTACCACATTTGCTTTATCAATTCATGATAGACATTTGATGGACATTGAGTTTTTTCCATTTCTTGGGTATTTTGAAGAGTGCTGCAGTGCTTTTGATTTAAAGTCTGTTTTATCTGCTAAAAGGATAGCTTACTTTATGCCTTCTTTTAGCTTTCATTTGCATGGAATATCTTGTACCCATTCACTTTCAGTCTATATGTGCCCTTAAAGGTGAATTGAGTTTCTCATCTAGTTGGGTTTTTTCTTTTATCCATTCAGTCATCCTGTGCCTTTAGTTGGAGAATTTAATATATTTACATTCAAGGTGATTATTGATTGTTAAGGTCATCCTGCAGTCATCGTGTAACTTGGTTCCTATTTTTAATTATGGTTTCATACTTTCTTTCCTCCTCTCTCTTACAGGATTCCTTTCTGGTAAAGTGATTTATCTAGTGGTATGCCTTCATTCATTATCTATAGTTTTTGATTTGCATAGTGTAGATCTTTGTTTAGTGGTTATCATGAAGCTTACAAAAATCTTTTGATTTATTTAGCTTGTTATAACAAGCTAATTTTAAATGATATTGACTTAAACATGATTGTAAAGTTAAGAACAGAAACAAATAAAAAACAATGAGGGAAAATACACTACTAAAATATTCTTCATTTGCCCTTCACATCTCCGCATATTTTGAATTTTTGGTGTCTTATTTTGCATCTTTCTATATTGCCTACCTCTTAGCATATTAATGTAGTTTTAATTATCTTTAATACTTTTAAGGCTTCATAATAAAGATATGAATGGTTTATGTAATATAATCACAATGTTAGAGTAACTTGTACAGTTACTCTTATCAGTGAGTTCTAGACCTTCCTAGTTTTTGTCTTAACCAATTAATATTCTCCTTTCAGTTTGAAGAATTTCCTTTTTCTTTTCTTATAGGATACATCTTGTCAAGATATATCCTCCCAACTTGTTTGTAATTATTTTAAATATCAGCTTTGCTAAGTACAGTGTTCACTGTTGACAGATTTCCTCTAGTAAAACCTTATACCAGTGTCTCCTGGTCTTTATGGTTTATGCTGAGAAGTCAACTTTAAGGCAAATCAAGATACACTTATGTGTTATTTGTTTCTTTTCTCTTGCTGCCTTCAGAGTCTCATACTTTTCATTTTTGAGAATTTGATTCTAAGATATCTTGGGGTAGACTTGGTTGAGTTAAATCGATCTAGTGATCTTTCACTTTTTTATACCTGTATATTTGTATTCGTCTCTACATTTAGGAAGTTTTCTGTTATTATTTCTTTGAATAAGATTTCCATCCCTTTGGCATTCTCAAATCCTCCTTAAAATTTTCCCAAACACAAATAGTTGTTCTTCCAAGACTATCCTATATTTTTTGTGGGCTTTTTTCATTCCCCTTCATTCTTTTTTTTCTTCCAAATGAGTATTTTCAAGTAGTCTGTCTTTGAGGGCACTAATTTTTCTGCTTTCTTTATTTTGCTACTAATGTTTTCTATTGCATTTTTAATTTAACTGAGTATATTTGTCAGCTCAAGAATTTCCTTTTGATTTTTAAAAATTGCTTCCACATCTTTGTTAGTATTTTGTTAGAACATTGAAATGTTTCTCTGTGTTTTCTTCTAGCCCACTGAATTTCTTTAAAGCAGTTTTAAAATTCTTTCATAGTTCTTCCATACTGATTACTATCTTTTAAACTTCTGCTATCTTATTGTGACTGTTAAATGAGGTCATGATTTCCTTAAAGCTATTGATACTTCTTGGTGTCAGACCCATTCTGGGGATTGAAGAGTTTGACATTTATTATTGTGGCTTTTTGTGATTATCTTTCTAGAAATTCTAAGCAGACCTCTTATTTCCTTGAGCCTATACTCATTTCCATCCTTTCTTCACTGGATGGTACCCAAGTCCAGGTTTTCTGGACCCTGCTCTTGGTTGATTGTCATTTTTTCAGTATTAGAGGGTAATTCAAGCCCAGGATTGTCCCAAATACACTGTTGGTATGTTACTCAGAATGAACCAGGAAAGTATCTAGAAAGACTAGCTTCCCTGTCACCAGGGTATACTCAGAGGCCTCATTCACAGTTAACACTAGCTTTTGGTCAGGTGCAGTGCATTATGTTTGGCACTGGACCAAGTTACCATGAATGGACCCGTCCCAGGCTCCTCTGTCATGCCTCTGGCCACCAATGCTGCCAAGTTGTATCATACTGTGAGCCCACAGCTGCCAAGACCAGTACAACATTGTAGTAGGACCAAAGATAATACTTTTATGAGCTGCTTATGGATAAGGTAGACTCATGACCCAAGACTGCTACAGTCAGCTACAATGATGGTAGCTGAAATAAATGTTTTTGGTCACATGTTTTCCTCTCAACCCAGTGACTATCTGCAAGAAAATAGTGACGGAGGCTGTCGGGATCTTCCCACTATTAGATTTTACCAACTATAATATGTTCCAGGGCATATTCTTGTCCTTATTATCCTGTGCTTATCCTCCAGTGAATGGGTCCTTTTACATAATACTATGCTGTCCAAGGTTGGGGAAGTGTTGATTAAAGCAGGCCCTTTAGCCACCTAGGATTGTGTAAAGCTTTGTTATGCTTGAGTCTCACAGCAGTAAGGAACTGCACAGTCTTAGGGATGAACTAAGTCCCATGCTGCAGCTGGCAGTGATGGACATGAGTTTGTCTAACTGGCATACGTCTCTGCCTGGTGCTGGGGCAGTTCTAGAGCTCTGTGAGCACTGGCCTGAAGATACCTGTACTGCCAAATTTTGTGGGGCAAGCAGTAGAGATACTCCTTTGGCTCCTAAGGTTGATGATAATTTGGGTTGCACCTGAGTCTCACAGCCTCAGAGACCTTCATATTCTCAGGAGAAGGGTGAGTACATTCCAAGCCTACTCAGAGGCAGGCAACGATGCAGCACTCCAGAGCACTGATGCCAGGATAAATCTAGAGGCTCCATCTATGAGTTCTGGAGTTTATACAGTGCCTTTAACTTGAAAAGCACATTAAGAATTTTTGCTAGTGGCAAAAGTAAGTATTAAGTCAAATTTAGAGAACTGTAATGCAGTATGGCAATGGGTAAATCACTTGTATCTTTAGTGTAGATGATAAAAAGCAAAACTGCTACAAATAATAATCACTAAAAAGTTACTAACTTACAACATCAAACAATAAAATATGTGTTGGTGGTGAAGTAGTTATGTAGAGTGATTTTATTTGGTCAGTTTTTATGAGCTTAAAGAAGCCAGTTGTAACTATAAGATATTGTATTAAAGCTTCATTATAATGGAAAAACAAAAACCTATAGTAAATACACAAAATATTAAAAAATAAGGAGTTAAAGCATACCACTAGAGAAAATAATCTAAGCACAAATGAAGATACCAATAGAGGAAAAAAAAGATTTATAGAATCAGAAAGCAATGGACAAAATGGCACTGGTAAGTCATTACCTATCAATAATGTAATTCAATATAAATGGATTAACTTCTCCAATCAAAAGGCACAGAGTGGATGAATGAAAGAAAAAACAAAACCAAAATATAGTCTCCTTATAAGAGATTCACTTAATTTGTAAGAATACACACACATTGAAAGTGAAATAAAGGAAAAGTAGATTTCATGTAAATGGAAACCAAAAGAGATAAAGGGTAGCTATATCTATGCCAGATGGATAAAATATACTCTAAGTCAAAAATATCATTATAGACTAGCAAAAAGATTTCAGTTCTTCAAAATGTAATAGTTATTCCATGGGTGCATGTAAATAGATAAAACAAATATTAATAGATCTGATGAGAGAGATGGACTGAAATATAATAAAAGTAGGAGACTTCAGCACCAAAGCTGTAACAATGGCTAGAATATACAGGCAGACATTCAGTAAAGAAATACTGGACTTGAACTATAATTTAGACTCTCTAGCCCTGTAGACATATACAGATTATTCCATCTAACAGCAATAGATTACTCTTGTCAAGGCCACACAGAACATTTTACAGGTAGAGTATATGTTATGCCACAAAACAAGTATTAACGAATTTAAGATTGAAATCATATCAAGTATCTTTCCCAACTACAATGGTATGAAACTAGAAATCAATACAGGGAATATTTCAGAAAAGTCACAAATATGTAAAAGAATGCAGCAGCTTCCTAAACTGCTGGTGGGTCAAAGAATAAATTAGGAGGGAAATTAAAAAATATCTTGCGACAAATAACAATGAAAACACAATATACCAAAACCACAGAATGCAGCAAAACCTGTTTTATGAGGAAATTCTATAACAATAAATGCTTAACTAAAAAAGAAGAAAAATTCCAAATAAGGAAGCTAATGTTATACCTCAAGGAACTAGTAAAAGTATAAATTAAATTTAAAGTTTAAAAGGAAGTAAATAATATAAAGACAGAAAAGAGACTAAAAACTGTAAGCAAAATCAAACAAACTTGAGTTGGTGTTCAGAAAAGATAAAAATCAATAAACCCTCCTCAAGACCAAAAGAAAAACGGAGAAAAGACTCAAATTCGGAAATGAAAGAGAATATATATCAACTGATACACAAAAATGCAAAGCATCCTAAGAGACTCTTGTGAACGATTGCATGCTAATAAGCTGAGTAACCTAGAAGAAATGAATAAATTCCTGACACATACAAACTACCAATACTAAATCAAGAAGAAGCTGAAAATTTAAACATAACACTAATAAGTAAGGAAATCGAATCAGTAATAGTTTCCATCAAATTAAAATCCTGGACCTGATGCTTTCACTACTAAGTACTACCATTTATAGAAGAGGATGAATGCAGTGCAAAAATGTGTACACATGTATGTAAATGCAAAAATGATACCGGTTGAAACTGTTCAAGGAATAGGAGGAGGTGGGATAAAGGAGAGTGGTGGAGGGGGTGAATTCAAGTACGTTATATTTCATGCATTGTAAGAACCTTTGTAAATCCCACAATGTACCTCTACCCAGCACAATAATAAAGGGAAAAAAATAATAATCCTTTCAAGATCTTTTAAAAATTAAAGGAAGAGAAAACTACCAAACTCATTTCTCAAGGCCAGCATTGCCTTGATACTAAAGACAGTCAATGCCATTACAAGAAAAGAAAACTACAGGTCAGTATTCCCGATGAACCTAATGCAAAAATACTCAGGAAAAAGTTAAACCAAATTCAAGAGCACAATGAAAAGATCATTCATCCTGATCAAGTGAAGTTTATCCTAGGAATGTTTCAACTTATACACATCAAGAAATGTGATATGCCACATTAACAGAATGAGAGACAAAAACCTATACTCCTTTCAATGGATGAATAATAAACACCTGACAAATTGAACATCCTTTCATGATAAAAATATTTCAACATTTATAGAAGGAATGTACCTCAACACAATAAAACCTATTTGTTAATAACTCACAGCTGGTATCATACTCAACAGTGAGAAATCGAAAGCTTCCGCTCTAAGATCAGGAATAAGGATACCCACACATACCATTTCTATTCAACATGGTACTGAAAGTCCTAGTCAGAGCAACTAGGAGTAAAACATAAAAGGCATCCAAAGCTGGAGATGATAAAGTTAAATCATCTCTGTTTGTAGACCATATATCTTATATACCATATAAACAACCCTAAAGACTCCACTGAAAAGCTGTTAGAACTAATAAATGATTTAATAAAGTTGCAAGGTACAACATAAACATACAAATATCGGCAATGTTTTTATAAACTAATAACAAACTATCTGAACCGCACTATTCAGACTTACAAAAAAGGAAATCCTGTCTTTCACAACAATACGGATGAACTTTGAGGACATTATGTTAAGTGAAAAAAGTCGGGCATGGAAAGACAAATCCACCTCCTATCACTTGCATGTGGAGTGTAAAAAAAAGGCCAAATCTATTGAAAAAGAGAAGTGGAAAAATACTGGGTGTGGTGGTTTTTGCCTATCATTCCAGCTGTGGGAAGCATAAAATAAGATTGTATTTCAGGCCAGTCTGGGCAAAAAGTAAGACCTTATTCTAAGATAACCAGAGTGGAAAGGCTGGAGGTGCAAGTGGAAAGCAGTGAGTTTAAACCCCAGTATGATGAAAATAAGTAAATAAATATAAAAATAAAATAAGATTGAATTATTTTTCCATGATTTCTTGTATCTTTTACTTTCCAGACCTTTTTGTTTGCTCATTGATAGAATAATTTCTTTAAAATCCTTATGGATAATTCTAGTATCTGGGTCACCTCAAGATACTAGACCTCAAGAATGGTCTCATTGGTATTTGTTTCCCTTGAACATACATCACATTTTCATAGTTTTTCATATCTCAAATGATTTTAGATTTTTATCATGGCTACTTTTAATGTAATTCTGGGGAGGCAATGGATTTTATTATATTTCTTAGAGGAACATTGACTTTTTTTTTTAAAAAAAATAAGCTTTTAACATAGATCCACTATTGTGAATCCTGGGTTAGGCAAAATTTTCTTAAATGTGATGTGAAAGCCTGAACCATACACCACCAAAATAATAACCTTGATTTCGACAAAATTGAAATCTTTCATCCTTCAAAGAGTCAAGCCAAACAATAAGAGAAAAATAATTGCAAATAATATATTTAATAAAGTACTTATGCTCAGAATATATGAAGAACATTTACAACATAAGATGATTAAGTATCCAATTATAATGAGTAAATGATTTATTTAAAATTTTCAAATCATAAGCTGACAAATAGTAGTTGTATATAGATTATGAAGTGATGTTACAATTTATAATACAATATGAAATATAAGTGATTTAAATAGACCACATAAAAATAGGAGTGGCAAATGAGCACGAGAGATGCTTAACACCAGTATTGAAATTAAATCAGTACCCCTGGGTGATATAATTACATATTAAGTAGAATAGTTGTAATGGAAAATACTGAGCGCACCTGGGGTTAGGAAGGATGAGAAGCAGTTTGGGCACTGATACACTGTGGTTGGGTATGGAAAACACTTTGGTAGTTCTCTAAGGAAGTTAAAAAAAGCATAATATATTACTTGGTAATTTTACTCCTCTTTATCCTCTCAAGAAAATCAAATACTTCTTTAGACAAATACTTGTGCATGAATGTTGACAACAGTGTTAGTCATAAAGACTACATAATGAAGTAATCCAAATATCTACCAATCAGTTCATGTGTGAAGACAATGTGATATAGACATATGCTGGCACACAGTTCAAAAATGAAAAGGAATGGACTCTGTACAAATGGACTCACCCAACCAGCCTCAGACACATTCTTAAATTATTGAAGTGGCCAGACACAAAAGACTACATATTGTATTTTTTTATTTTCATGAAATTTCTAGAAATTTTAAGTACACATAAGGACAGAGTAGATGCATGTGGCCTAGAGCTAGTAGTGATGGGAGTAGGAATTGATTGTAAATAGGTCTGAGAAAAATTTTAGGGTGATTAAAAAGTTCTAACTTTGAAGATTGGTTTGATTGCACAGTATATAAATTAACTATAATTACTGAACTATACTTTTTATTTTTTTATGGTATTAGGTTTTAAACTCATAGCCTTCTGCTTACTGGACAGGCTCTACCACTCCACCAGGCCTTCAAACTATACATTTTTAAAGTGAACTTTTTGATACATAAATGACACCTCAGTAAAGTAAAAAATAATATGACAATGTCAATACACCCAGTTTCATCAAACATACTCTGAAGGACCTAAAACATATAGAAACTCAAGTACAGTGATAGTGGGAGACCTTAATACCCCCCTATCACCAATAGATAGGTCATCCAAACAAAAAATCAAGAAAGAAATTCTAGAACTAAATCACACCATAGACCAAATGGACCTCGCTGACATCTACAGAATATTTCACCCAACTGCTGCACAATATACGTTCTTCTCAGCAGCTCATGGAAACTTCTCCAAAATTGTTCACATCTTAGGGCACAAAGCAAGCCTCAGCAAATATAATAAAATAGAAATAATCCCATGCATTCTATCTGATCACAATGCATTAAAACTGGAAATCAACAACAAAAACAGCAGAAAAACATGCAAACAATTGGAAGCTGAACAATACATTGCTCGGTGATCAATGGGTCAATGATGAAATAAAAGAGGAAATTAAAAGGTTCCTGGAAGTTAATGAAAATGAAATACGACCTACCAGAATCTATGGGACACAGCAAAGGCTGTCCTAAGAGGAAAGTTTATATCCATGACTGCATATATTAAAAGATAAGAAAGGTCTCAAATCAATGATCTAATACTACAGTTCAACTCCTAGAAAAACAAGAACAAGCAAACCCCAAAACAACCAGAAGGAGAGAAATAATTAAAATAAGGGCTGAAATAAATGAAATAGAAAAAAAACCCCACAAAACCATACAAAGAATTAATGAAACAAAAGGCTGGTTCTTTGAAAAAATAAATAAGATTGACAGACTCCAGGCAAACCTGACTAAAAAGAGAAAAGAAAAAACTCAAATCAGTAAAATCAGAAATGCAAAAGGGGAGATAACAACAAACACCACAGAAATTCAGGAAATCATCAGGGACTACTTTGACAGCCTATTTTCTAATAAATTTGAAAATTTTGAAAAAATGGACAGATGTCTAGATACTTATGACCATTCAAAACTGAACCAAGAGGACATTAATTACCTGAATAGATCTATAACATAAAACAAAATTGAAACAGCAATTAAGAGTCTCCCAAAAAGAAGTCCAGGACCTGACAGATACACTGCTGAATTCTATCAGATGTTTAAAGAACTAATACCAATCCTCCTTAAATGTTCCACAAAATAGAAAGGGAAGGGACACTGCTTAACTCGTTTTATGAAGACAATATTACTCTCATCCCAAAAAGAGACAAAGACACCTCCAAAAAGGAGAACTATAGGCCAATTTCCTTAATGAATATTGATGCAAAAATCCTCAATAAAATAATGGCAAACTGAATCCAAACACATCAGAAAGATCATACATCATGACCAAGTCAGCTTCATCCCAGGGATGCAGGGGTGGCTCAACATATGTAAATCTGTAAATGTAATACAGCACATTAATAGAAGCAAAGACAAAAAGCACTTGATCATCTCAACAGATGCAGAAAAAGACTTCTATAAGATCTAACACCACTTCATGATAAAAACTCTAAGAAAACTAGGAATAGTAGGAATGTACCTCAACATTGTAAAGGCTATATATGACAAACCTACAGCCAACATCATACATAATGGTGAAAAACTGAAACCATTTCCCCTAAAATCAGGAAAGAGACAAGGGTACCTACTATCCCCACTCTTTTTCAACACAGTAGTGGAATTTCTAGCAAGAGCAATTAGGCAAGAAGAAGAAATAAAAGGAATACAAATAGGTAAAGAAACTGTCAAAATATCCCTATTTGCAGATGATATGATCCTATACCTTAAAGACCCAAAAAAACTCTACCCAAAAACTCTTAGACACCATAAACTGTTATAGCAAGGTGGCAGGATACAAAGTCGACTTACAAAAATCATTAACTTTTCTATACACTAACAAGGAACAAACTGAGAAGGAATACATGGAAACAATTCCATTTACAATAGCCTCAAAAAAAAATTAAATATGTAGGAGTAAACTTAACAAAGGATGTGAATGACTTCTACAAGGAGAACTACAAACCCCTGAAGAAAGAGATTGAGGAAGACTACAGAAGATGGAAACATCTCCCATGCTCATGGATTGGAAGAATCAACATAGTAAGAATGGCTATCTACCAAAAGCAATCTACATGTTTAATGCAATTCCCATCAAAATCCCAATCACAGAGATTGAAAAATCTACCTTAAAGTTCACTTGGAAACACAAGAGACTGCGAATAGCCAACTCAATACTAGCAAAAACAGCAATGCTGGAGGTGTCACAATACCCGACTTCAAACTATATTACAAAGCAGTAGCAATAAAAACAGCATGGTACTGGACAAAAACAGACATGAAGACCAGTGGAACAGAATGGAGGACCCAGATATGAATCCACACAACCATGCCCACCTTATTTTTGACAAATGTGCCAAAAATATACAATGGAGAAAAGACAGCCTCTTCAACAAGTGCTTCTGGGGAGAGTGGTTATCCATCTGCAAGAAACTAAAACTAGATCCATGTCTATCACCCTGTATTAGTATCAACTCAAAATGGATCAAGAACCTTAATATTAGATCTGAAACTCTGAAGTTAGTTCAAGAAGGAGCAGGAAACACTCGGAAATAATACCCATAGGCAAGGACATCCTCAATAGAACCCCAGCAGCCCAGCAACTAAGAGAAAGAATGGACAAATGGGACTTCATAAAATTGAAAAGCTTCTGCACAACAAAAGAAATGGTCGCAGAGTGCAAGAAAATATTTGCTATCTATACATCAGACAAAGAGATGCTAACCAGAATATACAGGGAACTTAAGAAACTAAAATCTCCCAAAATCAATGAACCAATTAAGAAAAGGGCAACTGAATTAAATAGAACTTTCTTGAAAGAAGAAATTTGAATGGCCAAAAAAACACATGAAAAAATGCTCACCATCTCTAGCCATAAAGGAAATGCAAATCAAAACCACACTAATGTTCCACCTCACCACTGTTAGAATACCCATCATGAAAAACACCACCACCAACACGTGTTAGTGAGGATGTGGAGAATAAGGAACCCTCATACATTGCTGGTGGGAATCCAAGATGGTGCAACTACTCTGGAAAAAAATTTGGAGGCTTCTTAAAAATCTAAACATAGATCTGCCATATGATCCAGCAATCCTATTCCTGGGTGATATACCCAAAGGAATTCAACACAGGTTACTCCAAGGGCATCTGCACACCCATGTTTATTGCAGTGCTATTCACAATAGCCAAGTTATGGAAACAACCTAGATGCCCCACTAGTGATGGATGGATCAAGAAAATGTGGTATTTATACACAATGGAATTTTACTCAGCCATGAAGAAAAATGAAATCTTATCATTTGCAAGTAAATGGATGGAACTAGAGAACATCATTCTGAGCTAAGCTAGGCAGACTCAGAAGATCAAAAATAGCATGTTCTCTCTCATATGCGGTCTTTAGATCTAGGGCAAATGCAGCAGTGTTGTAGGATTTGGGTTATATGATAAGGGGAGAACATATACGGGATGTACAGGGTTAGATAGAAAACCCAAAACATGAAATCATTTGATGTCCTCACTCCAGAGGAATTAATACAGTAATCTTAAAGCAACAGAGGTCAACACGAGAAGGGGATCAGGAACCAGTGTAAAGATCAGTTAGAGATGAATCAACCTGGCTTGTAACACATTTGTACATGAAAGCAATGCTAGGAATCTCTCTGTATAGTTGTCCTTATCTCAACTAGCAAAAATGCTACGTCTTTCTTATTGTTGTTTATTTCTACTCTTCAACAGAACTGGAGAGAAGCGCAGAACAGATTCTGCCTGGAAGGGAGGGAGTAGGGAGGACAGGTTGTGGGTGGGAGAAGGAGGGAGAAAGGACCCAAACAATGTATGCACATGTGAACAAATGAATAATAATAATAATAAATAACATGACATACCCATTCACATTGTTAAATTAAAAAAACTGATTCTGATGGGCTTGGTGTACATGCTTGTAATCCCAACACTCAGTAGGCGGAGGCAAGAGGATCACAAGTCTGAGGTCAGCCTGGGCTACACAGCAAGACCTTTTCTTGAAAAAAAAATCCACATAAAACAAAACAATAACAACAACTAAAAAGACTGACCCTATCAAGTGTTGGTGAAGAAATGGAACAACTGTATATCTCATTAATTCTGTGGGCTGACATGACTAGTAGTATGGAAAATAGTTTGCCACTTTCTTAGGAAATTGAATGTTTATTTACATATCTTCTGGAAATTCTATTGCCTTTTATTAAGATACATGAAGGTGTATGTCAATGGACAGATTTATACTTACATGTCTATAGCAGCTTTATTTATAATAGTTGAAAATTGTAAACAACTCATATGTAAATGGATAAAACAAATGTGTCCTATCCAGATAATACTTTACAGCATTGTAAAGGAGTGAACTACTGATTTTGACAACATGAATCAATCCTCAAAGGAACATACTGAGTTAAAAAAAACAGATAAGAGATTACATTTTATATGATTCAATGTACACATAATTCTAGAAAAGACAATGTTGTAATGATAGACAATACTTGTCAGTAGTTGTCATGGGCTAATGTTGGAGAAGTGAATTGATGACAGTCATGAAACAACCTTGGGGTGAAGGAAATTTTATAATTTGTGATTCTGGAGGAGTTTATATATATTTTCAAAACTATCAAAATACCCACTTAATAATGAGGAGCTTTCATGCATATAAATCACATTGTAAAGAAAGATTAAAACCATTAAGATATCTTTTATAGAAAAATGTTACCTGTATGAGCAAATGTTTAATGGTAGTAATCTTATGTGCTTTACAAGTTGATGTACTTTTAAAAAATGTGTCACTTTTATTTTTTCTTATTTGTTAATTTTCTATAAAACTTTAATACTGCTTATGTAGTTTTGCCAGCCTTTGTATTTTTCAAGAAAACACACATATACACACATAAATATAAATATACATACACACATGCATATGTACATACATAGTGCACATCTGTGTATACATGTAATGTTTATGTGCTTACATATGTGTGCCTATTTATGGACATGTGTAATTTTTTATATTATGCTATTCAATTTCCAAATAAAAATTTTGATATAAGATTGATTTTAAAAACCTTCAATTTTATTTAAAGAATGTAGAGACTAAGAAGAAATTGTGGTTGTATAATGTAAATAATACATATAATGTATTAAATCTATGAAGTGATGTTAATATTTTAATAACAAAATAGAAGAGATAAGAAAATGAGCATTTTCTCAAAAATTGTGGAAAAATTAAGAGCAAAATTAGAGACAAAATTATTTTGAAGTTTATGAATTCTAATAAAATCGAAAATGATAAGACAATCATTTGTGACTAATGTGTTGAAAAAATAATTTAGTATGAAAGGAATGTTTTCAGAAGCTGGGTCAAAATTATTTTATAGGACTAGAACTGGGAGGCTAATCAGCCAGCCAGGAAGCTATGTGGCAAATGGGCTTGTCATTTTGTAGTCAGGCAGAAGTACATCAACATCTCTGTCTTTTGGGGTCTCTGAGACTGATGATGGCTATTCTACAACCAGGTCACTTCGTAGAACTAAAATTAACTGGGCAGTGCTACTTCAGTTATGTCGGTAGGGAAACAGCAGTGGACCCAGCCACTACATTCTTGTGAAGTCAGAAGTTGACTGGCCTTGTGTGGAAAAATCAATAGAGCATTTATAACCCTTCATGAAAGAAAAGATTTTTGAAAGGGGAATATGTCGGTTACATGGAGAGATGACCCTGTGTGAAGGTGGGAAGGGTTAGAGTAAGCGGATTAAACAGTAGTGACTACAGGGAACACATGCCAGTGTTTTGATTTATGTTAGCGTTCATGTAGAGAGTGCTATCTGGAGAATAGTGCTTTTCAAACCCTATTGATGAAGCTCTGCACACAGCGCAGCTTTGCGAAGTTGCTGGAAGTATATGCTGAAGGAATCTGCTTGTGCATAGCTGATGATCCTTTTATTTCTTAAGGAAGGCCTAAGCGAGTCTGCTTACACAAAGGTGATTGGCTGCCTTTTTAAGATTCCTGCAGAAATTTACTATTTTCTAAGTTCCAGAATTGAATGATCATTCCTCTTCTCTTTCTCCTCATTGCTTTCACTTCTACATGGTTATTAGGATGAATTTAGCTGTCATGGATGTTTTCGGTCGTCAGATATATGATCCCACTCATTTATTTTAAGACTGCAGAAAAATTTGATTAAAATTTTAACTGGTCTGCATTTGCACCATTCTTTCAGAACACTAATTCCAATGAAATAAATTATTGGATTTAAAAACTTGATATAGTATAAAGGATGATGGATATATAGACATTTTATGAATGCATAGCTCTCTGTTGCTGGATATTTAGATTATTAGGAATTGAGTATATTTTCCTAAAGTACAAACAGGTTGGTATGAGACACTGTGAAATTGGGTGGGCCTTTAGGCAAAATCTGCCTGTATGCCCCTCAGAAATTTGTTGTTATATCCTATATGATTTTCACTGTCAAAGCTGCTTTTTAACTTGTAAATGTGGAATGGGTTGGATCAAAGTTTTAAAAGGTTCAGAGAAATCTAATCCAATTTGATGTAGAGTAAAATACAATTTAATACCTAAATAATCCCCAAACTCTAGAAACTGCCTTATTATATTCTTTCTTTCTAATATCAAGAAGTGAGACTCCTGGCAATTTTCTCTTCCCCAAACAGTGAGCTCTTCTTGCACCAATTAATTTGATCTAGTAGTCTGGAAATTTGAAAATGAGGTTGTCTGTTAAAGGTAAGCCCCTGTAGTGGCTTTGGCACCATGGTATGTTTGGGAGCAGGCAACAATTGTAGGAAGCCTCTTGCAAGAGCAGTGATGCTGAGGTGATTGGGTAGAGCAGTAAAGGCTGATTTCTTCACACTGATGTTCTCCTGCCCCAGGCATCTTCTTCTGACTGTCACCCTATTAATGCACAGCAATTGCTAGGCAGTCATCACCTTCTGAAAAACAACAGATGGGTTAACTGGCTTAACGTCACTCAATGAGTCAGGAGCAGGGCTGGGGTTAAGTCTCCAGTCTCCTCATATCCAGCCTGGTACAAGACCAAATAATGGAGGATGTAGGTACATCAGGATTCCTAATGCATAGAGAATAAGCTCATTAAATAAAGCCCTAAATTGATTAATCCAGGTTTATACCCAGCATTCCTTTCAAGAGAAAACAAAATCCTGGCTTGATGATGTACCACTTACTATACAAATCTGTAAGGAATGCTTCCTTATTTTACTTCCTATTTATCTATGTCATCTCCTAGATGAAATGGTAATCTCACATCTCGTCATATTTTCTAGTTAAAAATAAAACTGAAATTAAAAATTTCAAGCTTTACCCTGAGTTTTAGAAGAGAAAAATTATTTTCTTAAATGATTCTCCTGATCTCATATGTGAGCTGCCATACTTAAGTAGCAGCTGATCAGACTGACCTTATGTGGGGAGGATGGAAATCACATTGAGTTGATATTGCATAGACGAAAAAATAGTGAGTTTACTTGACAACCTCAAACCACTGAATTTGTAACCAAGCTTTCACCCATGGGCACTTGAAAAGAGAGCAAAATTGGCCACTGAGTTACAGAATTTAAGTAGTTCTTTCTGACCAGTTGCCAAGATGAATCAAAGGCACGAGGATGGGGAGAACTTCGCTACTAAAAAAATAATAACAAGAGAATTAATTTTAAAAACAATTCACAAAGATGAATAATAGAATTCAGTGTTAATGACAGCCTCTTTTGAAGAGTGGTTTGCAATATTTTAAAAAAATTGTTGTGGATGTGTACTCTGGAAAAAGCTTGGATAAATTTATCAGTGTTATGTGCTCTCTTCTCACGAACTCATCATGTACTGTGCTACTTTAAGTATAGTTCCAGGTTGTTCTTGGACTTACTTAAAGTCCATTTGAAGGAGTTTAGGTCACAAAACTTCATACTTCATTAAAGCACCTAGAAAAAAAAGTCTAGAATAGAACTTCAAAAATGAAAATTTTCTAAATATAGTGGCCCTAATCTAAGACTTTTTAACTAAATCATGGATCTTTGTTACATTTTTCTCAAAAAATAGATTGTCTTCTAATTCCCAAATCTTCCAACTTTCATTTTAAAACTACATTCTTCTGCCATTACTCTTTTAAAATAGTGCTCTTAATTAATTAGTATCATCACAAAATTAAGCAGACAAAGGCATTGTGAAAAATCATTTGAAACTAATGCAGCTAAGCCATTAAAACATTCTAAAAAAGTGAAACTACTATTACAAATTTCCAAATTCTGCTACTATTCCCAATATTTAATGTAAATATTTAATACTTATCAGTTAGAAGAAAATTTCCTTTATATCTTTATATATTTCATACTTCACATTAGTTTTTCTTTCAGTCATCACTGGGCATGATGCACAGCTGGCCAACATCTTCTGTGTAATACTGCTAGGATAGGTACTGTTTTTTAATCAACTAAAATATGTGGATAATAAGTTGTTTTGATTGTATATTTAGTCTTGATCAGCTTCTAGAAGATTTTGCTGTGATTTAAACTCCTTGAATTTCAGCTTACGAACCAGTTTCTCTGGAACAAGCAAAACATGTTAAAATAGCAATTACTTCCGTAATTGCAAATAGCTGAAAGTTCCTGGATTTTTAATGCTCTTATTCTAGGTTTGATTTTCAATATGTTTTTGATTGCATCCCCTAAATGTCTTTGCATTTTCTTGTAGTTACATATATATTTTAAAAACATGTTTATAGTTTTAAGCTCAACAGAACAAAATTTTAAAAAATGAAGTCAGATGGAATAGAAAGGCTGTGAACGAAAACATTCTCCAATTTTTAAGGTGCCGTATCTCCTTTTAAAGAGTTTCATTAAAATGGGAACACTTTCCTGATCATGTTATGTTCATTTTTAAATTAATATGTTAATTAAAGTAGATTCTTTGCAGACTCCATCAAATTATATTTAAAAGTGCTAAGCTTCATTATGAAAGGAATCAGTTTTTTTCTCTTCACTCCACTCCTTTCTTCTTCAAATATGGCTGAAAGAAGTTTTCATATTTCTGTGTTAGTGAGTATTACTAAGGTGTTGATCCTTTCAAGTACAATGCAGTATCCAAAATGTTTCTCAGCGACCACTTTTTCCTCAGTCATAGTAGGGTGCTCAGGGTGGCATTTGCCCTCATCAGAGGTTTTCTCCCCAGTCTTCTTCTGTTTCCTGATAATGACCCTATGTATTGATTTCATGACTTCAGCTACAATTACTTTCCCTTGAGACAGTGTGTTTTTAACTCAGAGACCTTTAATTTGACTTGAATCAAGATACTAATTAAAAATAGGAATTCTCAGAACTATTTTTGTGCATTTTTCTCATAAGTAATGTACATTGCATACTCAGCTGTTGCAGCAGATGACACAAAATCACAGTTTTACAAACACATGATAAACATAACGCAACAATATTAGAAATCAATAGTGTGTGTTTTATTTTATACTGTATCTAAAATATACAATAGGGTGGCTTACATAAATCATTCATTCCCAGTCATGATTGATGACCTCATAACTCATGAGTGACGGGGCAAAGCAGAGCCTCAAACGAGTTATGAAATGTCATCAATAACAAGTGGAAACAAATGATTTATCCAGTGTCACAGCCCATTGTATGTTCAGTTCATGCAACAGCAGTTAATGATAAAAACACCCCAATGGGTGCAGCTTTTATTTTATCTGTCATATATGCACATACTCTTCCAATACTATTTTACACTAGGTTAGTGCTTATTGGCCATGAAGAAAATGATCAAGGTTGAAACAGAAATGTGGGTTGATGGAGAAGATATGGTCTTTATATATACAAATCCTTTTGGAATCTCCACTTGACTAGTCTCCTCCACTTTTTAAAATATCCCTTTTCTAGCAATGAAAACACAGAAAAGAATGTCTGCTGCTATGTAATTCATATTCTTTCTTGTGCAGTTAATATTCTAGGGGAGAGAAGGGTTAGCATTTAATTTTAAGTTAAAGGGCATTACATGACTTTAACACTATTTTTCTCTGTGTATGTTTTCTGAGTACATGACTTAAGCTCAAGAAATTTTATATTCCTATATTCAAATACAGTAAGAATCTGACTATTAAACTATTTGTATTTTTCAACCTCATCCTATCTATCCTATGTATATTTGGAAGACCTGCAAGTTTCACATAGAAATCTTCATTTATTTTTTGGGTGGTATTGGGAATTGAACCCAGAGCTTCATGTTTGGTAGGCAGATGGTGTACCAGTTGAGCCACTCTGTCATCTCTTCACAGAGAAATCCTTTAAGTCCATTTATATACTCATTGTATATTTAGTGATGTGGTTCATTGAGGTTAGGGATATTGATGGCCACTGGAAGTTTACTTTTGAGGTCAATTTGATCAGGTTCATATTCCAGATTCAAAACTGATACTAACTTCTAGAAAAAAGATTCAATTTGAAGAGAATTTCAGATTTCTCCTTTTGAACTGAATTATGATACTCTCCTTAAATATTTATAATGCTAATTCACAAATAGGTGCAGAATCTTACTAGATAGAACTTATCAAGTGAATTATGAGGCTGTAATATGTGCATCATGTGTACTGATTATTGAAGAAAGTTAAGCAGATCTACCTTCTACCTGAAATGAACAGTTAGACAAAAGGTAAAGTGATGGTTAGACATAAAGATATCTTTGTGAGTTTTAGCATTTATACAAAATGCATTCAATTTGTAGGCATTGTATGCAAGCAAATATGTCAAGTTCAATAACTCCTGTTTGTTTTCTCCAGAATATAACTCCAAAATGTGCTCGGATTCAGTGCACTTCTTCTAATACACATTATCATCATTGTGTAGTCTAAGGAAATGACTTTTCTCTCTTGAACTATCTACTGAGGAAGCTTCCAAACCTGATCTCTAGTTCTTCTGTTTCATCAACATTCACCACATAGTAGCCTTGACCTTTTAAAAATGCAACATTCCCTGTGACAGCTCTTTAATGTCTATGCAATACATTTAGGATAAATCTAAAACACTTACGTATGTAGGTGTTTATGTATTTATTTATTATTTGTTGTACTAGGGATTGAAGTTAGGGCCTCACACTTGCAAGGCAAACACTCTGCCTCTTGAACCACGCATGCAGTCCTTTTTGGCTTTAATTTGTTTCTCAGATAGGGTCTCCTACTTTTGCCCTGACTGGCCTCAAGGTTTGATCCTTCTTTCTCTGCCTCCTGAGTAACTGACATTATAGGCATATACCAGCATGCTTGGCCTTAAAGCCCTCTATCTTGATCTATAATTGGCTCTATATAACTACATCATTGTATAAGTCTCCAATCTCATCTACTTTGTTATCTTTTTCACTTTAGCAACTAATTCTTATTGTATTTTCCTAAAGGGGCTAAGCTCCTTACTGCTTTAGTGCATTCTGTTGTACTTCTGATTGGAGTTTCTCCCCTTTGCACGATTACAGCCTGCACATCATTCAGATTTCTCTTAAAATGACTTTCTTAGAGAAGTCTTTCCCGAATTCTGATTTTAATTAGGTCTTATTATAATCTATCATTCTATTTTTCCTTTTTAAAGTCTGACACACTTTTAATTTTCTATCTATGTGATTATTTGTTCAATATGTCTCCTCATTTAGACTTTAGGCTCTATAAAGGAGAACACAGCACACATTCATTGCTTTTCCCCAGTGTCTAGTACAGTGCCTGACACTTCACTTAATAAACTCTTAAGAGTTTTTAGAAAACAGAAGCTAAGGTTTGAGAATGATGTAATAGAAAAAGTTAATAACTTCATTTGAATAAGTCAAGTATTGATAAACTACTATATGAAGACTGCAAACCCCAATGCTTTGGAGATTTACTGATAGGTATAAGAAGTTATTTTCACCTTTAGAAAACTGATACTAAGTATGAACATCTAAAACCACTTCAAGTATTTATTGAATAGTTGTGGGTAGGGAGGTGGCAGAACTAACTCTAATACTTGATAGTGATATAATTTCTTGATACTGGTGAATTTGAACCTTAAAAATGTGAAGACAAATTATAGTTGGGAATGAAGTGTGTATTGTCATTACCCTTGTTGAGCTGTGGATGTAATTATGAAGACACAAATTACTAGAAAGCTTTCATGTGTTACTTGAAGGTCTGCTTTTCCTAAGTGAAACAATTCTTGATTTGAAAAAATCTAAGATTAAAATTCAGGTTTAATTTAGGCTGATAAGCTTTAAAAAGAGCAATGACAGTGATTCCTTATCAGCAATACATCTTGATATAACAGTCCGATGCACAGAAATATAAAGGTAGAATAGATACCTTCAAACAGTTTTGTTTACATACTAAAATGGTTAATATTAATAATTATGATTAAATCTGAGACTCTTTTTAATAAGAGTATAGTATTTGAAATCAGTGAGATAATTACTTTTGCTTGTGCTGGTTAGACTTCTGTACCTAGAGTTGTGATTTAGTTCTACCACAGAATTATTGGGTTAAAAGATATGTGGGTGGAATATATGAATTTGTGTTTAAAATAAAAAACAACTCCTAGATAAGCATTTGGACAACATAGAGCCAAAGCATATTAAAGAACAAAGAAAATGTCAATAAATGGGACATAAAACTGTACCTTGGCTGAAGAGTTGGAGTTGGGGATGCTTAATCTGGAAAAGAGACATAATTGTCTTAGAATATTTGAGATAGAAGAAATAATATGACTTGATATCTATCCTTCAGAGGGCAGAACTTGGATTGAAAAGTAGAAAATTCAGGTGTTATGATTTGGAATCTGCATGAAGTTTTATCAACTCTAAGTACTATTCGTGGACTGGGTCACCTTGTAATTGCTGAGATCTCTGTTACTTGAGATTAAGTGAAGACCAAATGACCTGTAAGGGGTGGATTTATGCCACATTTCCCACAACATTCATCCTTCTCAGAGGGAGAAGTGGTAGAAAAGTTGTCAGAGTTTTCACTCATGTAAATGACAGGATAAATATATTTCCTTTCTGTGTGTGTGTGTGTGTGTGTAAATCTATATGTATCTGTGTAAATCTCCTCTGACTATTACATATATGATATAGTCTTGGTCCTGAAATGTCTACAGTAACTACTCATTTATTTTAAGGGATTGAAATTGATCAAATGAAAATATCTTGTGGGAAAGTAAGATAATAAGTCATTTTCAATCATAGAGATTGCTGAAAGAATCTTGTGTGGAAAAGCTCATTTGTGAAGGTAGTGAATGGTAATGAATGAACTGAATGAATATGAGCTCTGCCAAGCCAGTTTAGGGTTACCAAAATAGGATGCTGAATTTACAGAGGATGGGGAGAGATGGGGCATGAATACCACGGAAAGGACAATATCTTGTGGGAAAGGGGGATAGGAAAAAACTCAAATCTAAATTCCTAGGCCTTATTGTCTTGCTTAGAATCATCACTGATACTTGGTTGTTCATACTTGGTTATTAAAAAGCTCCTTTTATTTCCCCACGTCTTTTGCTTAAACCTCTGATATGAGTTTATCTAATTTAGCTGAAATTGTCCCTAAATTTTACAATAGCTTGCAATGAAATTAACTAATTCCTTTTTGCATTGGGTTTGGAGTTACTGGTGAACTGCAACAGGACATTGATAGACCAGTACCCAACTGTGGATCCCCAGACTGTGTTTATTGAATCTGTCAGCATATTTTGGAGTTTGAGATTGGACATCTATCCTTAGGATTTGGAAATTTGTATTGACCATCTTTTGTGGCTGGGCAACTCTATGTGATGGTAGCATGGAAAAGAAAAGAAGATTTTTTTATGGCTAGGTGCAGACCTGGCCCAAGCCAATGCACAGTTTCCAGTCAGAGAAAGAAACTGCCATACTGTTTTCACCTCTTTATTGGCCATCCAGACTGCTCATGTCTAATTCTGGTCTTTTGAATTCATACTTTAGCTTTAATTTTGCACTGATATCATCTGAATAAGAATGTTTGGGTCTGAGAGAAATATGAAGAAAATACATGAAATTTCCTATGTCATTCAAGAAAAGGCTCTAAGGACTTGCTCTTGTACATTAAACTGATTTAGTAGTTGCAGGGAAAGACTGGGAGGTAATTATCATTCATTATAGGTCCTTCAGCCTGGCTTTCTATGTGAGAGCTTATAATTTTCCTCTAGGTTGACCCAAGTCAGGCCTCTTGCCATCATATCTAGGAGTTTTTATTGTAGAAGTTTTCATTGTGTAGATCAAGTTAGGTTGCCCATTTATTTTAGTTATAAGGACTATATGGTCAATTAGTCATTGTCATAGTTCATTCTGATGAGTCTTTCAGCTATAATACCTATTATGGTAACCACATTCCCCTTTTCTCTTGAAGGTAAGTCTCTGCCACCTTCAGATCTTATCCCCACTGAAGTTAAGGAATCTGTTTCAATGGTAACATGTACTGCCCTCCTCCCTGCATTCAGAGCTATGACAGTGCTTTATGGGGATATTGCCGTTCATTGGACAATTCATTTGTCAATGTCTTTGGGGATGTACTTTGGGCCTGGGAGAAATAAGACAGGGTTGCATGTGATAAATTCATCCCAGCATTCCTATTTCCCTAATTCTTATATATAACTTCTATATAATACCAACATGTTTCCAGCTTCTCTACCAAATTATTTTAGGACACTAATCACTGACTTTAGGTTTCAGGCAAATAATTGTTTACATTCTGATATTTGATACAGTTTTAAGGAAATAAGCTGTGACATAAAAATTCATTCATATATTGATTATAAATGATGAACTTAAAACATAACTCCTATGTAGTACTAAAATATTGAAAAACTGTAAAGATATGTCAGGAATAGTATTTTTAAAATTGTTGACATTTCATAGGTGGTTAGGGCTGGAAGGAATGTTCATGATTGTCTAGTCTACCCTTCTTACTTCATACCGAGGGATACTGAGAAAAAAAACTGAAGTGAATTGTCCATAGTCATAAAATAGGTTAACTGTCACTCCCAAATTACAAGTCAATATTTTTACTATTCATTGCCTATCAGTTATCTCATGCTTCTTTCAAAGTATAAGGAAATCAAAATATTCAAATTAGTTTCAATATTGAAACATTTTGCTGCTGTTCGAAATGAAGATTGTGAAGAAGACTTATAAATGTTGTTTGTAGAAGATTTTGCTATTGTTTGTACAATAACAATGTATCAACCACTTTGTTTTTACTTTTTATTCTTTTATTTGAAAAATAACTCCTTTTTCATATTCATTGGAGTGGAGCAGAGGTGGCATCTGGTGATTAATTAGTTCAAAAAGTGTTAGTTCCCCATGGATAGTGTGTTAGATACTTCCCAGGTCATTTTTTAAAAGAAATCTATTGCTTGTGTTTATAGGTGGTGGCACACTGAATTTAGATTGGTTGTAAGGTATGCAATGACTTTGCTACATCTGCAAGTCTCATTACTGCTACTCCTTTGTTACAATAATCTTCAGCAACAATTAAAGTTTACATTTCAAAACAGATTTAAGAGCACTTGCCTCTGAACCTTTATTGTCTTAAACTTTTTTTGCATTTTGCTTACGTTTTTGTAAGAACCTGTATCATTTGGATATAAAAATGTTTTAGCCTAAAGTACCTGGAGAAGTTGTTCTTTTCTGAACACTGAAGAACATTGTTAGGTGAGTTCTGCAAGTGGTTGGCAGCATCGTATCACAGCCATTCAATTTAATGCCTGAAGTGCCCCCCACAATGTTGCCACTCACTTACATAGCACAGATATTATGGTGCTATTTTTTGTCTTTGAAAATTGTTACTCTTGATCTTGGTACTAAAATAAGAGCTTATCCAATATCCAGTGAAGCTAAGAAATTCTTGGCAGAAACCTTGATGGAAGGACAGAGAACATTTTGTATGAATGCACTCAGAGCGTCAAGTGAAGATATTATCAGATGTATTTCATAACAGATTTGGCCTCTACTAGGTTTTAGAGCACTAAAACCAAGGGCAAAATTTTACTTGCTTCAATGTAGCAGGAACAAGTGTTGAGTTCACTTATAAAGACATACTATTATAGGTACGGAGAACCCTACCTAGAAGGGTCCAGTAGTGAAGATAACACATTTTCCTTAAACACCTTCCATATGACTAAAGTTATACAAGGTGCTCTGGGGAATCAAGAGGAGAAACAGAAAAGGTGATGGCAGCCTGCTAAGGAAAGGTAAAAACTCTTATTGACCATTTTCCTCAGCTATAAGGAAGAGTGAATTTGAAGTGCTGAACTGTAAGATACACTCCAAACAATTATGAATGCTAGTGTTCCAGTTCTCAGAGAGCTCCAAATATGACTATCAGTGAAAGCAAAATTAGACCTTTATCATTTTTTGTCTTTTTGTTACTACCTAAGAGAGATCTCACATTTAATCCTTTCCTGTGTCTATTAGGCATTTATTGAGGTTCTTTAATTATAATCTCAAGAGTGTCAAGTAAATAAAGACTGCTAATATTAATTTTTAAGTGTATCTCTGTTTCTTAACCTGTGAGGAGTTTATCTTTCCTTTTCTTTGGAATACAAAGTCAATGTCTCAGTTTTTAAATTTCGTTTTATGTTTCCATTTTAATGATGATTCATTATTATAGAGTACAAATTAATTTCACAAAAATCCTTCTTACACTGAAAAGTGAAGAGATATCTGCGGAAACTGTTCTTTCAGTTCATTTTTTAATTTCTCTACATGTGATTTTAATAGTTAAAGTTTGAGTTCCAGGTTGAGGAAATTTTACAAACTTTATCCAAAAATACAATTTTCCTCCTCATTACTCACAGTCATAATCACTACCATAGGCTATTTGAAAAATCATCAATCTGCATTCAGCTCTGTGCTGTGAACTTAAATTGCTTATTTACAGAATTTTACATTTATTCTGTCTTTTTCCCTCAGAAGAAAACTATCTCAAGCCCTAGAAATGTAATGAATTAACAACCCTATGAATCCCTACAAGGAAGGACATTTTAAATGACTTCTACCTTGTTTATTGTCTCTGTCTTTTGTCATAAGTGGGAACTTTTCACTAGATGGCTGAGCTATTTCTCCAATAGTTGGCTGGTACTCAGTCTTCAAGTGTAGCCTTTTGCTGTCCTGTCACCTAGTTCCTGACACTCTAACTCATAGGGCTTTAATTAGGACCACTAATTCACCAAGGCAATTACATCAGGCAGGAGGTATATTCTTTTGCCCTTGGAATAGCCAAACACAACTAACAAGCAAAAGACAGTTGTAGAATATCAAGGCATATGCTGGCATCTAAGTGACCAGGGCATCATGATGGATATTTAACTACTGTGGCTAAGGTTTGTGCTCCTAAAATGGCAACTTATACCAGGCTAAATGGCAAATAAATCCCTTATGAGCCCAAGGAGGTGCTTGTGTCTGGTCAATAAGTGTCTTCTAAGCTTCTGTGAAGGGGGCCTAGACATCTCAGTTGCTGAGTCCATAACTAGTTCTTTCAAAAGGTACTATATTCCCTCAGAAGTTAATTGATAAATGTGATAAATTTGGTGAATTAGGTAGAAGATAAACAGATGAATTTTCCCCAGAAATAAATTGATGTAGAGGCATATTGATATAGAGGTAGTCTAAACCATCATACCCACTGACTTCTTATCTGAATATCACGATAACCTGCCACACTGCTTCCATTTGTTACCCTTTCTCAACAAGTGAATTCTCTCTCTCTTATACCCAGTTTGAGATTTCTAAAATTATCAATCAGATGTAGATTGAAGTTGTAATAAAATGTCTCCTAACAAAGAAAAGACCAAGACCAGATGGATTCGTTACCAAATTCTACCAGACTTTTAATAAAGAACAAACACTAACTCTTCTCAAATTATTACATAAGGTAGCAAGGCAAGGACTGCTATCAAACTCATTCTTATAAACCCAGTATTACCCTGTTACCTAAACCTGATAAGGACACAACAACAGAAAGAAAATTGCAAACCAATTTCCTTGATGAACATAGATACAAAAATTCTCAATAAACTACTTGAAAACTAAATCCAATAGCATATTAAAAAGAACATAGATCAGATCATGACTAAATTGGTTTAATCCCAGGGATGAATGGTTCAACATATGCAAATAATACATATAATACTAAATAGAATAATTGGAAATAACATGATCAGCTCAATACATACAAATATTCTTTTGACAAAATCTATCATCCCTTCATGATAAAAGCTCTGAAGGAAGTAAGAATAGAAGGAATGTATCTCTACTTAATAAAGACTATGTATGACAAACCTATATCCATTCTTTGTCTAAACTTTTTAATCATGGCTCTTAGGGTGGTTCCATCTGCTTTAGTCTCTGCTGACCCCACCAGCTCATTAGGGACCCAAGTCCCATCTATTGTCATATTCCAGCCTATATATTGTGCTAACATTATTTATTTTTAAAACTACCATATGAAAGCATGTGTGCATTTTATAACTATGCACTTACTTTCCTTATCCCTAACTATGAATTTATGAGGGATTTTATTTTCTTATTTCTATTTCTGTTTCCTCACACAGTGCCTGGTTCATGGAAGACACTGAAAAATGTTTAGAAATGAATGAAGTCAGCATTCCTGATTTGTAGCCTAGTGCTCTTTTTACTTAACATTGCTCTTTCTCAGTTCTTACAGTGGGAAAGTGGAAGATTCTTTTGATTTACCAAAGATGCATTTTTATGATGTTTGAATTTATGAATGTTGCATAAAATATGTAGAATATTTTATAATGTTGAATGAGTATGTTTTATAACAAAAAGAAAATAATTAAAATTTCATGAAATTGCATGATTGCCACTGGCTTTTTCAGAAACATTAACCTGTGAATATGTCACCTTCTCTGTATAACCATGATGTCATACCTAAGGGTTACTTCTTTGTGGCTAAAGATCTGTTCTTATTGTTAAGCAAAGCTCTTACCTTGAAGAAAATGTTCTAATATTGTAATTGGGCAGGAACTAGAATAGGCAAAGAACTACTTCTCAAATCTTGGGAAGTTTTCCATAGGTCATGATGATAAAACTTAGTATGTATAATTAAGTTTTTGTACACTTTGCCCATGAATTCTAATTGCTTCACTATATTAAAGCAGCTTCTATTCCTTTATAGTTATAGGAACCAGAAAGAGGATATAATTGTCCTTGGAATAGAAAGAGATTCTGTTGTTTTGTAAAAGTGACATGTGGGAGGTCATGTAGATTTTGAGTGAAATTTCAACTGAAATTCAAGTTTCTTTATTCTCTTGATGTGGTACCAGATATATTACCAAGGGACTATCTTAGGTAAACTTTGATACTAAGTGTATATTTTACAGTATATAAAGAATAAAATATAATATAATTAGGTAAAATTATTTATACTTGAATTCTAAAATCTATACTTAGAAAATATCATGGGATACATGTACAGTTAGGAAGTTAGTAGATGACCATGGTTTTGTTCCCTGTGTAACTTCAAAATTTTATTTGTACTTCTTGTTGAAAGGAACATAAATTGATTTCATGCGATCTTTTCTCGAATACTTTAGACTTTTGTGGGTAAATGCCTTTATGTTAGTCAAGTAGTCATTTTCCAACTGTAACCCTGGTCAACATTAAAGAATCAGAATTTAGGCACTCAAGTCATATGCCAATAGATTTCTATTTCTATTTTTTACTTTTTAAAGTGCTGGGGTTTGAACTCAGGGTCTTCACCTTGAGCCACTCCACCAGCACTTTTTTTGGATGGGTTTTTTGAGATAGGGTCTCATGAACTGTTTGCCTGGGGTTGGCTTCAAACAGTGATCTTCTTATTCTTTGTCTCCTGAGTAGCTAGGATTACAGGCGTGAGCCACTAGAGCCCGGCTTAGATTTCTATTTTTTTTATATAAATTTCTCTTTTATATTTAATAGGTTGCTCAGGAAGACTAATTCAAGAAAGCTAACATAGTTTTCCTCCTTAACATTCAGAATGCAATTGGAAGAGAAGTAAGGGTATATGCTAAGGTTCCCATGTGGAACTTTTCTTAGGTTATGCACTATTTCCAGTGAAAACTCAAAGTTTCTTAAGTGAGAGCATAAACAATGCTTCATTATTTATCTAAAACTCTATAATAAAAAGTAAACATTTAATTTTTTAACTAGGGAAAGTCTATTTAAGGGGTTTGAACTTACTACATTTAAAACACAGAAATTTGTAACTTCTGCCAATTTACAGATGAACAAGTCTACTGTAAGCAAACTCATCCTTAAGAAATAATTACCTTAATGATACTGTTTGGCTTTCAAAATAAAGTCTGAAAACAGATAGCAGTGATTTTACATTTGAGCACTTTTAGCCAGTATAGCACAGTTCCTAATTGTTTATTTCAATGCTTAGTTGAGAGGTATGTTTGTGATGTGTTAGTCAAGTGTTGATGACTTTGTATAACAGAAATTTTAAAAGTTTCATTGAGGCTATATGTTTATAAATAAATCAATATGTTAAGATTAATGAGAATACTGATTTAGATTATATGATACAATGCCTTCTTTTATTAAATTAGCACTAGAGCAACAATAAAGTTCAGGAAACTGACAGATATTCTTATAACTTGAACATGTACATAGTAGCAAACAGTTTCTTGTAACTATACCCAGATTTCTACAGTTATAGATAAGATTCAAATTATAAGACAGGAGAGAGAGCATGGTATGGAATAGAGCTACTGTTTCAGAGTTAAGATATTCAAAGTTGTGTTCTAGTCAATGAGCTGGGTAATTGTGGGAAATTCATTGTGCTCTTTGGGGCTTCACTTTCTCATCTGTCAAATAAGAAGTTCTGATTAGTTGAACTCAAAGGGTTTGTTGTTACCTTTAAGTCTTAAAATTCTTAAAATGAGAAAAGGAACATAATTCTAACTATAAAAGTCATAGTCATTATTGTATATGACATTTATATATTCTTTTTATTAATAAAAAGGCCAATGTTCTACTATACTCTTTATTTACATGTGAAATGGGCTTTAGTATGATGTCTCTAGCTTTTTATTTTTCTTTCACAGAATTTCCTCTGGAGCCTTGTTTTTGGCCATATTGATTTCTGTATTGAAGTAGAAGATACAAACCCTTCCCGTTCTCACTCAATACAAAATAATGAGACAGATATTTTGGGGTTACTTTCCTGAATATAATGCCAAATTTGACATAAGATACGCATACAATTTATTATTGAAACTGGCATACTTTCATGAGTGAAATGGAGAGTTATAAGCAATATGACAACAATTATGTGAGGGGAGTATTTATGGGCTGCAAGAAGGTGATTTTCATGTGTTCTGTAAGGCTTCACATGGTAATCTCCTTTTTTCTCTACCCTTCTTGAGGTAGAGAGAAAAGATTTAGGTTGAATAAATGTAAAATTTTAATTCAAATATATAAATGTGGGTTTGCTTTTCATGTGGAAAACAGAATGAATGACTAAATAGGAAGGCTCAAATTTGGCTAAAAATTAAAAAACAGGCAAGTATACATAATTCAACAAACCACTAAAATATGCACTTCAGTACCTCATCTTGCTTACCTTTGCATGAAAGGTCACAAGTACCTCCTACTGTGATATGTCTACCATCTCTGAAAGAGTGATTAAATTTCAATATAATGTGGAATTGCTGAATCTAGTGAACCATAACATATATAAATTGTATTATACTTTATCAGTCATAAAGGTGTTTTAAGAATGAAACTTTCTGTTATAGGCAACAGAGACTTAAGAAATACTTGCTTTCTTTATGCTAACTTCAGCAATTTGTTTGAATGATTAAGTCAAATCTGGCATGTATTTATTAAAAGGATTCAAATGTTAAATTGGCTTGAGGGTGGGGCAAGATGGAGGATTAGAAGCTTCCTCCATTTGACTTCATACATGAGAAGAGTCAGGGTAACAAAGGAGAGACTATATTTCAAAGACAGGCGAGGAAGAGAATCAGGAATTGTGAAAGTGGTAGAAGACCAGCTAAAAAGGACTGAGAAACAGAAAGGGGACACAGAGAAAAGTAGAAAATAGTCCACAGCACCAATCCTGGCTCCCTGGTGGGGAGGGGAAGTCAAAATTATAACCACAATGTAAGTCAGGCAAACCTGGTGACAACAGACTGGCAGACCTGGCCTTAAATCCGGTGGACAGTACTTAGTTGATAGTGTCTCTTCTTGTGTGACAGGATGGAATCAGAGAAGGAAGGCATTTTATTGTTCTCCGTATATCTAAGAACTATAGTCAGGTATTATCTTGAGAGGGTAGGCACTGTCATTGAGACTGAGCTACTCTGGGGACCTGAAAACAAGCACAATCTCAGTTCAAGGAGCTTGGGGACACCCTGACACAGTGTCTGGGTGGGAGATGACCACAAAGGTGGTTGCAGAGAGGGAGAGGGTCTGATGTGGCCCCAATGAGAAGTTAGCAGCAGGAAACTCAGGCAGTGAAAGGTGTGGTTGTTGGTGGTTCTGCACTCTATACTGAGGAGCTAGCCCCAACAAGTGAAGATAACTTTGGAAACAGCCCATGACTGGTGGATTGCTTGGTTTCTGGAATCTGCCTCCTGGTACCTCTAGTTTACTGTTGGACCTGACTGAGAGTTCTGATCCAAGTTCCTGCCAATCACTTGCAACCTCTTCCCACCCTCAGGGTGTTTAACTGCTGATTGGGGTCTGTAGACTTGCAGGCAGAATGCTGGGCCCCGGTTCATTTGTGGATACCAGTAGATGTATATCTTTTAAAGACAACCAAAATTCAGAATTTTGAGTAGTTATCTAGAAAGAGCATCCATAGTAAAATTTAAAGTCCTAGTTTTGTATATGCCCATTTGCCAAGCACAAGACTGTTAATATATAACCTCAGTCTTATGCTCTATCAGTCAGAAATAACAATAGGTACTCAGGCATTTTTTTAGGAGGAAGTAGATTGGGAAGAGTTGGGATGGTAAGACAGAGACAGACATGTAACTAGACAGGCCTTGGGTAGTAAAGCAATTCAGGGGGTAAAATACTAGACTGTGCCCTCAAATAGAGCCAAACCAATAGTAGGTTAGCTTAGTGATGATTTGGTAGCCCAATTTCCCATAAACGTCCTCTCATTTGGAAGAGATGGAGACATTGATGCTGAGTTTGAGCTACTTCTGAGAGTAGTATTCAAGGGACTTCAACCATGGTGATAAACCTCAATTATGGCCAGGCATGCTAACTCAGCCAATCAGAAGACAGTCCTACTGTGTCATATGTACTCTGTGGTACCCAGGGAAGATGGGGACACTTTCTTCCTTAGAGAAGAGTAGTGTACACAATACAATTCTAGGTGCCAAGTACTACACACATGGGACCATGCAGCAACAGAGGTGAAAGCCTATGATTGACAAGAAACCTTGTTATAAATTGGTTCAGAGTAATATACAACATAATGGAACTTTTTAGTTTCCTTTTGACCTCTTAGCACTTGGGCCTGTGCTGAATTTCTTGCCCATCTTCATTAGTTTGACTTACATTTTCTGGCATCTGTAGAATGATCTGTACTGTGACCACTCATTCAGAAATTGTCTTTTTGTCAACAGTTAATAAGTGACTTCTGAAATTTGGAGAAGATAATTATGGTCAGTAGAGTGTATTTAAGTTTAAATAAATCAGACTTGTGGAAAAAGGAAAAAGTCAGTGAAAACCCTTGAAACCTTTGTCTAGAAGTATTAATTTAAAAAAATTATTGCTTAGTTAATTAATCTATAAGTGGAGTCTTGCTATTCTGTCCATGGTCTCAAACACCTGGGCTCAAACAATTCTCCTGCTTTGGCCTTGTGAGTAGCTGGACTATAGGCAGGCACTATGGTACCTGGCTTTAGATTCACTACTAACATTTCACCATATTTACTAATATCTATTTATGTATTTGCACACACACACACATACATACAGAGAGAATTTGCTGAAAAAATTGGAAGTTAGTTGCAATTTTTCACTCTAAAATGTTTAAGTCTCTATCTTATAAAATATAGAATTTTCCTATCTAGCATGGTACCATTATCATGCTCAAGAAATTTTATATTGATGCAATAAACTTATCTAATATATAATTTATAGTCAAATTTCCCCAATTGCTTTAGGAATGTCCTTTATAGGATTTTATAGTGACTTTTTAAATATCTAATTTAGAAATAAAACTAGGAACACTGAATTTCCAGGATAATTTGGGAAGAAGTGTATAGAGTGGATATGTTTGTGCACTTTTCTCAAGAAATTATTGTTTTCATCTTTCCAATGATGAGAAAGTACAACTATCAATCAAGAATCTGTCAGAAGGTCTGGATTCATAGTAATAGCTTTTACTTAATGGAGTCAGAGTGAATTTTCATTTTTGTTTAAAAAATTGGTCTTCACTTATTGGATGCTAGTTTTCATATTTAAATTCTATTCATACTTAATCTTTTGGCCAACACGGCAAGAGACCATTAAAAAAAAATCTGTTCCTCTTGATTTAAAGGCAGTGATTAAAGGAGATTCAGAGCTTTGAAGCTGTTGTGAATATTCTACTTAAGAAAATAAACACTAATTGAAAGGGCTAATCAAAACCTCCTCATCCTGAAGGGCACTTGGATGGTTCATAAGTGTGCAGCTTAGGTAGACAAGGTGCTTTTATGAGGACCTTGTCATTCTATGTAAAGGGACCTGAAGTTATGTATTCGATGAATCTTTGTAATAAATGAGACTGCTTATGATGAGAAAATATATCTGTCATGAACTTCCTTTATAATTTTGCAGATAGTTTATAGGAATGATTTGTCCTCTATTAGTATAAATCCCTAAATATTTTATACATCAAGAAAATCTTGCTTTTGCCAATCTGTGGTCTGTGTGCATTTAATTCTATCATACAATGTCTGAAAATATGTTGGTAAACAAATAAGCATGGCTAAAAAGTTGTACTCTTTAAAAATGTATGAATAATTAAGTTCTGTCACCTTCATTGCAGTATGCAAGAGTTTTTCCCGCCTTGATAGAGCTGCCTTCATGTGATTAGCTATTAACCCAGGGGCTTAACCAAAATTCAAGGATGAAAAAGCCATTTGAAGATACTGTTTCAGATAATTCTAGATGATCTGGAAAATTGCCAAAGAAATAAAACTTCCCACAAATGGAATTTTCCTCTTATCAGACTATATACAATACTTGTTGGTTCTAATGTTGAACTGGTGATAAATTTTAAGAACTGCTATCCGATAAGGTCATTATTAGGTTGATAGTGGGTGAAGGGTGTTTACTAAGCATCTGAGAAGTTTGTTTTTGAGATTGTTGCTGTCAGTGGAATTTTGTTGGTCATTACAAGCACACATATTCAAAATGGGAGGAAGTGAGAAAGTCTGGAAAGTAAGTGATCTATGTAGCCCAAATAACCTGACATGGAGGTTTAAAGCTATTATGAAAAATTTCATCATCAGTGTGCATGAAAATTTTATAAAAGGAAGAATTCAGTTTCATTTTCCTTCACTGGGTGCTAAATCATCCATTTATACGTGCTTCATTGTTGCCTTTTATTTTGACACTCCCATTTGTCTTTTGGCTGTTTTTGTATTGAATTCTGTAAGATATACAACTCTGCTACTTTTATAAAATTCTTAAAGACATAGGTCATTATATTTTTATACTTATATATTTGTATTATTAGATATTTTTCAAAACCTGTTGATGCTTAGATTTGAAAGATGACTCAAATCTCTTTATGGTAAGCATTAAGACTATCTAAATGTATTCTTTCATTTTATCAAATTCTTTGTATTGAGTTTTAAGTTTAGTATAGAGGAGTTGCAGTTGGTTTATATATCCTGTGGAAATATGTCTCATAAGGTTTTCTGATGAAGAACCATTATTTCCATGTTTGTAGGGAGACATATACCTTTTAGGTCTCTGACACTTGTACATGATTATCTTAGTCCATTTACACTGTTATAACAAAATACAGTAGACCTTTGTCTACTGTATATGGTATATGGTTCCAAGGAGCCCAAAGTTGAGGAAAACCCACTACTGCTTGGGATGCATACAGTTTAAACACAACTGTATATTCACTGACTGAGAGCATCTTTGCATACACCGAGCTGCATAATGCATGTGTGGGGATTTTTGTTGTTGTTGTTTGTTTTGTTTTTTGACCACACGTACTCAAAACCACGTGTAATAAATCTGTGAATAAGGTGAATTTACTGTGCTTTAAATTAAGTAACTTATAAGCAATAGAAATTTAGTCTTCACAGTTTGAAAACTAGGATATCCAAGATCAAGGTGTTGGCAGATATGGTGTCTGGTAAGGACCAATTTCCTGATTCACGGATGACACCTCCTAGCCATGTCCTCCTATGGTGGAAGAGGTGAAGGGGGTCTAAGAAGATTAACCCTATTCATGAGGGCTCCCAAAGGCTTAGCTCCTGACATTATCACCTTGGGGGTTAGGATTTCAGCATATGAGTTATAGGGGAACACAAACCTTTGACCAGTCTTTCCTTAGACTCTTAGTGAGAATGTTCCATGGAAATAGAATTTATTAGAGTGTGTTAGGATTTACTCTTGTCCTGAGTGCCCATTTTTAAAAATCAGAATGAGGAGCCAGGGTTATTTGAACAGAGCTTTAGAAAGCTCTTCTAAAATAGCCATGAGATTATTATAAAATCAACTTAATATAGATTTTGTAAAAAAATAGCTTATTGCCAAATTGCCAGACCTTTGAGAGTAAAAGTGCAAACTTTTAATAATTACAATATCAAATATAAATTAGAAATGTCCAAGTAAAAAAGAATGTAGAGTCACTCAGTAATGACAGTATATGCTGTATGATCTTGTGAAATCTACTACAAACTATATGTAATACCTAGCTGTCACATGGAAAACATTCAAATGTGGTAGCTGTCCATATTGTTATTTTTCATGTCTCCTACTTTGGTCAAAAAAAACAATGAAATCACAGTGAGTAGTTTTTCTTCTGTATCTTCTGATAGATGATTCTGGGGCTAATAATGAGGTAATGAGAGATTAACAATTTAATCATGCATAGCCCCCCTTTGAGATGGAAAGATACATATGTATATATGTATCTCACCCTGCAGCTTGCATACACTCATATCCTTAGCTTGATGGTTACTTCCACAGGAAGTTACTTTTACTGAATGGATTATGTGATAGCTCTTAGGCTCATTGGGGCAAAAAAAAAAAATGACAATTACTAATATTAGGTAATAGTTATTTTTAGAAAGTGATTTTTCTATTACTGATTTTATAATGCTATTACAATACTTACAACATAGCAGGTGCTTGATAAATATTTGTTGAATTAATGACAATATGAATAAATGGATCTCAGAAGCTAAAATCTATCATAATGAGGTAATGACCTTCAATATTACCATGAAACCAAGGCTCCATCATGTTAGGGGACTTTCCTAAGGTCCAACTAGAACTTTGGGGGCCACAGAGTCAAGGAATTCAGAGATTTTATAGCTGCAGTAGGTGCCAAATCTGGAATTATTTTCTATTTAGATTAGTTATCTGTGTTAATTGATTATAAAAGAGAAATTCAATAAAACTAATCTGCCAATTATCTCAGTAAGGCTTCCTGCTGCATACTCTATAAATCTGAAACATAAAAGTGTGGTGTATAAGTTTAAATGCTCTATTAGGTATCAATGTTATTTTTTTGGTATTCAATACCTTTAACATTGTTATAATTAAAACAAATATATTTGGTTTACATATAAGATCAGAAAATATCAATTTTATATATCACTTCTATAAGACAGAAGTGATACTAAAGCCCTTGTATTAACTTAGTTGTACTGGCATTTGCTATCACCTTAGAGTTAGACTTGGGAAAATGTGCAGGTACCTTTCTCTATCATCTCTCTTGTCATTTAAAATTGATGCATGTTAGTTGAAATGAACTCTGTATATAACTTTGGTTAATGGGACTGGTTTTAATATTAGGGAAATATGTATTGTATCATTCATGTTCCCCTCACCCCCATTCAGAGTCTGCATGTTGTCTTAGGCTGTGTATGTATCATTCCTGTAGCTTTTACTTCTGGTTTTCTCCCCTAAATCCTGAAGTCAGCAGGTTTTATGCATGGCGGTAAAGAATGAATTACTAGAGAGCACTATCTGACATTGTAGCTCAGGCTTCTAAGATTCCTTCCTCACCTCGCCAAAGTGTGGCTATGCCCCAATGGATATGCCTGCCTATCATGTATGAGGGCTCTAAATTGCTGCCCCTAAAAGGTGAAGGTTGTTAAAGGACTATGCCTGTGGGTGTAAGGTGGAGTTCAGAGCAGGGTATTCAAATAATTCATGAGGTCAAACTGTGAAATTACATGCTTGGCAAATATCGGAATGTTGAATTTTGGTGTTCCTTATTTCTAACATTGTTCTGAATCAGAGAATCAGTATCTTGGTAATTGCCTCCCTTTGTGTTGTGGTCCTTTCATTCTTTCTTCTCTTTCTCCTCATGTGTAAACCTACCAGTACTCCTAGTTCTTAGAGGAAAGAGAAGTAGAAGTCTACTTTTATTTTATTTATTTATTTATTTGGTGGTACTGGTGTTTGAACTCAGGGCTTCACACTTGCTAGGCTCTACTACTTGAGCCACTCTATCAGCCTGGAAATTGACTTTCAGTATTTGTAACATAAATAATAATAAATATTAACACAAAATGCTATCTAACTTCAGTTTCTTGTGTTAAGATACTGAGTTAAAACGGATTGACAAATGTTTTCTATGCTGTGTAAATGTATTTTTGGACAGTATAAATGGTATATGCATATCCAGAGGAAAAATTATAGGAAGTGCTGAAACACCAATCACAGTATGGAGTCAACAAACGTATCATGACTTTAGGTCAGTTAGCAAGCTTGTGCTTAGTAAAAACAACCCAACTTCTCAGGAGTTGGGTGGATATTATATAAGACTAATCAAGATTTACATATTTTTTTTCTAGTGAGAACCATCTTTTCCCAAGTGACAAGAGTTGGGCTGTCTCACAGAGTTGGCATAATATACTGCACTCATTTCACAGTGTAAAACTTTTTGCTTAAACAAAAACAAGAACAGTATTACAAATCACAGAATTAGACATTCTGGTAATTTTTATTGTTAAACACAGCTTAGTATACAAGCCATGAGAGTTGTAGAGAAACCAGAATTGCATATTGGATACTGTTATTAATCCCTCTGTTTGATTTAGGGACCAAAACAAAGAAACAACTATAGCTGTGTGGGTTTAACTTCTGCTCTATCTTTCTGCATGTTTTGACATGAACCAGTTTACTTCTCTCCATTTCACTTTCTACATCTATAAGATTAGGAAGCAATAGTAGATAATAACAAAGCAAATGTAAACAATTACATTAATGTTAAGCCATCTTTGAGAAGTGTGTGACCAAGATTAAAACTAATTTAAACATTTTATCAATAATAAACAATGGGTTCTATTTTCTTACTGTTTTGTACATTCTGACAAGTAAAGGGTAATTACAGGCAAAGAATAATAATTTTAAAAACTGTGAATGTATTAGATATATTCCTGGTTTGAGCAATGAGATTTCTTAACAAGTAAAGATATTAGAATGCTTTATGAAGTTTATGAACTTGTAATTTGCTCTTGTAATTAGATGACACTTTGTCAGTTGCATCCTTCTACAATTTCATAATTGAGAGGCTTTTGCTTACAATAGAGCATTGAATCAGATATACATAGGTTTAATGGACTATTTTAAAGATTGGCCATGGCTTATGTAAAATACAGACAATCTTTAGAACATTTTAAAGGCTTCCTGCTACAAATTGCTTTTGCAATTTTCATTTCATTTTTAACTGTAAAGTTAAGGCATCTTTAGTTATTTTTATTTTAAATTGCGTCTGCTGTTGTTCTCTTCCTAGGAAGTGGCCACTATTCTTTTTCCCTTCTCCTGGCCATTGTAATCCTTTTTACATGAATAAAAACAAAGTGGTTTATTTAAAAGAGTTTTTAAATTCTCCTTTGCAGTTGCAAGGAAAATGCTTTACCATTATCAAATTGAAAAAGGTATAATGTAGTGTGGTTACAAGTGAATTTTATCAATGAATGTTTTCCTTGAAGTTCTCATTTTCCAGAAACTCTTTCTACTGCTTTCTTTAACATATGTGGCTAAAAAAGTTAATTCTAAAACAAAGTACAATGCAGAAAGGCAGGTGATTGATCAAGGCAAAAATTAAAATTGGATACCAGTGGCACAACTCTTACTTTTTGACCCATAGGAGTCCTGATAGAAATTAATTGTTTCTGTGATTCTTAAGCCTTCATCAATCAGATGTAAATTGCACCATGCATGATTGGCTGCCTTTCCATTCTCAAGTTTCCCATGGAGAGAGCTGTTGGTCGCCAACTGCTACAGGGACACAGCAGAGCAGCAACCTGTCCTAGCTGCTCTGGGTCTACAAACGGAGGGATGGTGGTGTTTCAACCACCATAGAATGCCTGAGGATGCAGACAGAACCCTTCCAGAATTTCTGTTTAGTGTCTGAGAGACATTTTTCAAACCAGGTATAATGTTAGTCAAACTTTGTCTGATCAAGGTTTGATTTTTAAACTTGGTTTCAGGTCAATCTGAGGATGCTAGTACACAGAGCACCTAGCAGCAGACAGCAGGAAAACACATGAAATTAATCTCAAGATTGATTAGGGAAAAACAAAAATAGGTGCTCTCTAAACAGACTTCATAAGGTATAATATGCAGCTTTAGAGGCAGCAATGATAATAGCTGAAACTTAATTAAAATAACATAAGAGACTCCAGCCGAGAGACTTTGGCTTGTATTTGTAGTTGAGTACTGAATTTAGCCTCAAGAAATATGAGATCCACATTTCATCTCACAGAAATTTGCCAATTCAAAAGACGTAGATTAAGAAGTTTATTAGAGGCTATAGGGTTGCTTTACTTCATATGTAAAGAAAGAAAGGTTCGAAAATATAGAAGGGCACCTTTTCAAATAAATTTCACAACTAAATTTTAAACATATATTGGGAGATGAGGAAACTGGAATGATCTAGATGTATAAGATGCAGATTTTTTTATATCTCAAAGAGTTCATTCAGATCCTAACTCTTTCTTCCCCCTAAATTATTTGTTTTTGTTAATTGATTTATAAAAAAACCAACTCATAAATGCAATTTGAAAAAGAAAATTCCATTCTTAGAATAAAATCCCATTCTTAATTGGCCTTTACAGCTGGGGTCAAGGTTGCCTGAGTTCAAATTTCAAATCAGCTCCCATGTGACTTTGGGAAATTACTTATCCATTCCACTCTTGATTCCTCATTTATAAAATAGCATGGTAATACTCCATATCTTGGCAGTTGTGTGGAATAAATGAGATAATTCACTTCTAACAGTGATTAGCAAATGTTAAATACATGTTAATTATCTCATATCATATAAGATATATGATAAATGTATATATATTTATCTCTTTGAGATATCAGTGACTTCTTAGGTAGGAATTCCTTGTAGGTATCTATGGACATACATACTGTATCAATAGGATATAATTCTTGCTTCTCTAGCTTGTATCTGCTTGCAATTGAGAGATTCCTCTGTAATTACAATTTCAACCCTATCAGGTGATAACGTTTATTTTACAGTGCTTGAGGATTATATAAATAATTAAATAAGATGACATTATGACATCTGTGAAAGTGCTGGGCAGGGTCTGGCACACAGTAGATTCTAAATAATTATTACTCCTGCCTTCTGCATGGAGAATCTGGAGAGGGGAATTAATGTTTAATACTCCAAACAAAACTTTTTTGCCACACCAGTGAACCTTGAGACACTCCCATGAACTATACAGGAATTGTTATTTTTTAACTTTTCTTTTTTCTCCATGGCAAGTCTTTTCTAGCTCTGGAGCCATCATTTGAAGATATCTCAGAGGTACTGGCAGTAGTAGACTGGAACCTTACAATGTGTCATTGAAGACAACTGGCCCTAAAGAAACATGGTAACTTACATAAAGTTACTGCTGGATACTTAAGTGACTTTGCTATTTTTGAGGAGACCCACTTGCCAAGAAACGTGGGTGGCCTCTCAGAGCTGAAGGCAGTTTTCATTTGATAACTAGTAAAAAACAGAAGCTCTCAGTCCTACAACTGTAAGAAACTGAGTACTGCCAAAACCCACACAATCAAGGAAGTGAAACTTTTCCCAGACTAGTTTTTAGATGAGAACCCAGGTGTGGGCAACATCTCCTAAGACTTTAAGCAGCGGACTAAGTTAAGCCATAACCAGAGTTCAAACCCAACAAAATTGTGACACAACAAATTCATCTTGTTTTGTGCCAATTTCTTTGTGGCAATTTGTTACACAACAATAGTTAACTGATAAAGATTTCCTTGTCACTTGCTCTTAAGATGGAATCCTTGCTTCTTAGGAAAGTTGCCCTTAACTTAAGCACCAATTACCTCATGGATTGGCATACCAGAGATACATAACTATAAAAATAATACTTTCCATTTAAGAACAACTACTTAAAAGATAAGCTAAAATCCTTGTTCTGTTACTACCCATTGTGTAATGTATTCTCTCTGAGTCTTAGTTTCCTTGGCTACAAAATGGAGACAATACCATCTACTTTCTTTACCTTCCTTCTTTTACCCTCCTTCTCTACTATGTGACCTTCCCTAAGTGTGACCTTGGAGCCAAGAACTGTGGGATGAAACCTCTGAAATTGTGAGCCAAAATAAGTAATTCCTTACTTCAGTTGTTTATATCAAATATTCTGCTACAGTGACAAATAAAACTCAACTAATATAATGGCAAATTGTATTATTATAAGAATTCTTTGCTGCTCTTCCTTATTGTTCCTCCCTGCCAGAGAATTATACTTCCCACCCCACTGATGTCACACTTGGTATGAGACTTTCTTTGAAATTTAGTGAAAATGATGTGCACCATTTCCCATTTGAAGCATAAGAACCATCATGCAGTTTCACATTACTCTAAGCCCTCTGTCATAAGACCACATTTCTATTAACAGTTGGTTCTTCAGCTTGAGTTTTTCAAAAAAGATATTAGGGCTTCAACCAACCCACAAATTACAAATAATGTGAAGAAGAAAAACACATTTGTTGTTTTAAGTCTTTGGGATTTGAGGGGGTTGGAACTGGAGCATAATGTAGCATCAGCTGGAGGACACAAGTATACTAACTAATTTTGAATAGTCCTATAGGCAAAAAATGAAATTTTTTAATTTCACACTTGTCTCACATGATCTTCTCAATCATTTTATGGGTTAGAATGATAACATCTCTGTTTTTACAACTGAGGGAAATGCAGCTCATCAAATCTGCTTAAGTTTCTAACTAACAAGATATATGAAATACGACCAGGAACATAAGTCCAGCTAATTTCTAAGTCTTGCCAACAGAATCTTGCCTCATAGGGCTTTGGAATTAGATATCATATAGTGTGATATGTTCTTTTTACAAAAGAATAAACTCAGGTTCTCAATTGCCTGACATATTCAGCTCTGCTAGCTAGGTAAAAGCTGAAACTTAAACCATTAATTTTCTGAGCTAGAACTCAAACATAAATTCACAGACTAGTGTTCCTGTGTGTGTACTCATATCTACATATATGTAAATATAAAGTTATATCTTTTAATATGGAGTATTTATGACACATAAGTCATATTTACATATCTTTTTGAAATTCTTAAATAAAGAATTAACTTATTGTAAAGTACTTTTTATCACTATGGTAGCCTCTTATCTAGACAAAATCTTTTGGTTTATATCTTGTGGATCTTTTATTGTTATTGTTTTCCTTTTCTTTGATGTACAAAGCATGAATAGAATAACGTTATTTCTTACAATGACTTACATTTGATCTGTAATTACTTCTTTTCTTGTTACTAAAATTATACATTCTCTAGTTTCATCCAATTGAAAAATGTCATTACACCACATTCACAGAAATAAATGACATATACATATCTACTTTTCTTGTTATATCTATTTTAAAAGAAGAAAAATTTTTAAAATGCTCCTTTTATAAAATCATGTATCAGCAAATCTTATAAATATATAAATGTGCCATAAAGCCCATTAATAGGCACTTTGTTTACATATTTTTATCTCAATTATCTATACCCATAGGACTCATTCAATCAATTTTTCACTAAGCAGTTTTCAAAATATAATTACTCTTATGGGTAGGTCTATGAACAGCAGTGTCATTTACTCTATACTTCACTAATTGCACTTCGAAGCTATTGTAATGAATTATACCAGTACATTCTTCAAGAAGATCAGTTAATGCTAATCATTTGTATCACATATATCACTTAGAAGAGATCCATCCATAAAAAGCCTTTCAGTTACAGCCTCATTTCTTTGTAATTTTCTTGTAATGTAACTTAGAGCTGTAAATATATACAGCATGTGCTTTCATACCTATTAGCCTAGTGAAATGGTTATAAATTAAGCATTGAAGTTAGAGACAAATCATATTCTATGGTAGGAAGAGAATTTATTTTAAAATCCTATGTAATAATTCTTCTTAAAAATTAAATTATTGTATTATGCACGCACACACACACACATACGCATATATATAATTTTAAGAATGTAAACAAAGTTTGATGGTTTTCTAAAGTTTTCTTGTCATTCCATTTAGTGTTTCCAGACCACATTTTAACATTTTTCCATGTACAAAAGAGCTGGAATTTAATGTTGATCAGGTAAAATAAGTGTCAAGAAAGTTTAAGTCTTTAAACCTATATGTTATGGGAAGATTTCACATAAAATTAAGATAAGCACTAGATGATAAGAATATTGTTTTAAGATAAATGAATGATGAAATAATTTTGTAGATCTAGTTCCTGATAGAAGATTACGTAAATATGGTGCTAAAATGTAAGAAAACCTCCTTAACAATATTACTTCATTATAAAATTTACCTCAAGTATTATTTCTATAATTGTTATATAGACAATATTTCCATGAAAATACATGTTGTTGTGAATATATATTATAGTAAAAAGCAAGTAGAACTTGAAAATTGAAGAAACTGGTTTACTATGAGCTATTTGTTTTCTATCCAAAAGAATACTTTTATTTTTAGAAATAATATCATTTATTCTTTTACATTTATTTATTTTTTTACCAATACTGTGGTTTGAACTCAGGACCTTGTGCTTGCTAGGTTTGTGCCTGATCCCCAGTCCTTTTTGTTTTTAGTGTGTTTTTCACATAGGATCTTGCATTTTTGCTTGTAGCTGGCTTTGAATAATAATCATTCTACCTCTGCCTCCCTCATAGCTGGGATTGCAGGCATGAGCCACCATGCCTTACCCTCAATTTTTCTTAAATTAAAAAATTCATGTTGCCTGCTTTTCTCATAATTTGAATTTCTGACCTTACCTCACAAAATCAAGAACAGAGAAAAAGGATGTCTTTGGTGAGCGTGTTAAGCAGCTTTCACAGGTGTGACATACACAACTTAAGGGAGAAAATATTTTCTTTTTTGGCTCAGGATTTCAGAGGTTTTAGTGGTTTTAGTACTTGGTGGCTAGGTCCATTGATTTGAAACTGAGGTAAGAGGGAGTATCTTGGCAGTGGGAACATGTCCTGGAGGAGGATATTCAGCTCACTTCAGTCAGGAGCAGGAAGTGAGACAGGAGGCACCAGGAACTAGATGCCTTTCAAGGGCATGCCCCCTGTGACACCACTTCCTCCAACCAGGTACCACTCCCACCACCTCCCAATAAGGCCTTCAAATCATGACTCTATCAGTGGATTGATTAATCCACTGGTGAAGTTAGATCCCTCATGATTCAATCACCTCTCAATTGGATCCACCATCTGGGGACCAATCCTTCAACACATTAGCCTTTTGGCGGACAGTTTATATCCAAGCCATGAGAGTAAGTGAACATTACAATGAGTAAACCTGGACAAAACATGACTAATACTGTATAAGTCGAGATCCTATGTGTCTTATTTAATTCTTCCTAAAACAAGAATGTTGTCCCCACATTACAGGCAGGAAATCTGAGGCTAAGAGAAGTAACTTGCCAAAGATTGCAAAGTTGTAAAAGATAGCTCAGAGATTTAAAACTATTAGCTCTATTCATGAATTGAAACCTTTCTGTTAAACTGAATTTGAGTGTGTGGTTATATATTGAGATGTGGTTCTAACAGGTTGTAGTACAAAGTCTACTCCCCAAACTCCATTTTCTTCTTCTGCAGGATAGAGTCAACCAATGTAAAAAAGATAAATACTTGGTGCTTACCTGGTATTTGTTATACTTACGCAGGGGGAATTGGACCAGCCCGCTTTATTGGCTCTTGTAAGCACAACTAAGAAAATGTTGAGGAGTGTTGCCTTTATATAGCTTATTTCCATCTTTATAATAAAGATGAACACCTTGAAAAGTTACCTTACAATTGATATGTTTATTCGTGCAGCAAAATATCACTTTAAAGCATATCAAATATGGATACAAATCAGAGTAAATAGTGTTTTCCCCCAAACACCTTTTAATAAAAGCCTAAGAATAGTACCATCCTCTCTCTAACGCTGACTTTTAAATTCCATTTAAATAAAATTTAGCTATTTTAATCCATTACATTCCTGATGTTGCAACATTATTTTAAAATAATTACTGATGTTTAGGTTATATGTTGTTTTTATTGTTTGCATGTTGGGTAGAAACTCATAGAAAAACTATTTTATTTAGCATTCCGATGAGTTTTCAATTTCTAAGGATGCAGTGATAGGGGCCAGATTTATCCAGTCACCTTAACTTAAAACTGGGCAATCACAGGCTTGGTGGCTTACACATGTAATCCTAGCTACTCAAGAGATGGAGATCAGAAGGATCATGATTTGAGGCCAGTCCAGACCAAATGTTCACAGGACTATGTCTCAACCAATGGCTAAGCATATTGTCATGTGCCTGTCTGCCACTCTAGCTATTTTGGGAGGCACAAATAGGGGGATTGTAGTCCAGCTTGCCTGGGCATAAAACAAGACCCTATCTCCAAAAAAAGGCAGTGAAAAACAGGCTGGACGAGTGGCTCAAGTGGTAGAGCAACTGCCTAGTAAGTGTAAGACTCTGGGTTCAACATCCACTAGTGCAAAAAGAAAAACAAAACTGTACAAAGTAAAGTTTTTCAGCTTTTGGACAATAGACACACAAGAACATGGCTCTTCAGAAAAGGAAACCATCAACGAGAGCCCTATGGTTCTAAATAAAAAGCCTTAGCTTTTTATTTAGAGAAAGTTTCTATGATGCAGCCCAGGTATGGCAATGAAAACAGAACCCACTTGCCTTGCTGAATTCCAGAGAGAGAATTCAGAATTTGGGATGTTAATGACCACTGGAAATTGTGGGGCAAAATATGACAGAGGGATACACCAAATAAGAGGTTTACTGAAAGGTCTTCCTTAGTTTTTGACTGAATATATATCTATACTTGTAAGGACACTATCTGCAGCCATGAAAAGAGGCTCTAGGAAAGAGGAGGCAGAACAATACTAGCAGCTTACATAGGGGTAGGAATAACCTGTGTTCCAGCCAGAGTGGAAAAAACTCAACATACAGGCATAGACATTGAGTAGAGTCCTTAGGATGGTATTGCCTGAAATAGGTCTAATTTGGCTCCAGACTAAAGACTTTCAAGGACCCATTCTAACAAACCTGGAAAGTAAGCTTTACAGTTAAACTGTCAAAGTGATTTAACTATGTCCTTGAACAATGGCCAGCTATATTTAAAAGAATACAAAACAAAAACCTACCACCAAGAAATGTAAAATTTTAAATGTCTCACCTCCAATGAAAGGCATGCAAAGAAATAGGAAACCATGACTCATAACTGAGAATAAATTAATAAAAAGGAATAGACCCAGAATGATAGAAATGATAGAATTATAAAACAAGGATGTTAAAACACTTATGATAAATAAAAGCTATATATTCAAGAAGGTATAGGAAGGCATGAACATGATAAGGAGAATAAAGGAATATATAAGATGACCTAAACTTTTAGATGAAAAATATGATACCTGAAATAAAAAGTGACCTGGCTGTAGTGGATTAGACATTATAGAACAATAGTTAATAAGAATTGAAATCATAGTAGTAGCAACTATGCAATGTGGAAAATAAAAAGGAAAAAAAACTGAGAAAAGGAAAATAGCTGAGTATTAGTGATGTGTGGACAATTCCACGTAGTCCTAATATCCATTTAATTGGGGTCTCCAAAGGACAGAAACGAAGGGCTTAACATAGCTGAGGAAACAATGATCAAAAAGTCTAAATTTTATAGAAGTGGTAAGCTCACAGAGCCCCGAAGCTCAATGAAGCCCCAATAAAAACATCTAACACACACCAAGTAGTCATAGTGAAAAATAACAAATGCCTTTACTTAGAAACAATTGTTTTTCATTTCTGTTTTGTAGGTGAGGAATCCAATGCAGTGTTCATTTGTTCATATCATTCCTTAGTTTGTTTGTCAGGTCCTGGCTGCTAGAGGGCTTCCCTTCCTTTTCTGTCTTCAGTCAGCTGATTAGTCACAGTTGCCTTTCAGCATGGTACATCTGAGCCACACTTTAGGAGTGTGTAATTTTACATAGTATAAATAAATTCCCTGTGTATTATGGCCTTTTGTATGGGGAGCTCATACTGTGCACCTAACATGCTAAGTACCAATGAACAACTAGAAATTGGGAAATGGAGAAAAATTATTTAACAAACAACATTTAATATTTATGTTAACTGGTGGGAAGCACAAAATTAGTGAATGATAATGAGAACTGGGGTTGTTCATTATGAAAGATAAGAACTATTGAAGAGTGAATCAGTTGATGAATAAGACTGAAAACAACAAAGGCAAAAGATAACAGTACACAAAAATAAACTGATTAATCAAGATCTTTATAACTTGGATCCAAAAATGAAGGGATGATTAATTTAGGCAGTTGTTTTTATAGAGTTGTTTTTTCTTGCTCTTTAGGTTTTTAATATTGCTTGTGTAAACTGCATAGCATTACCACTTCCTTATTCTAATCTCTCTTGCTGCTTCAAATTATCACTCTTTTATTTTGAAATGTGGTTCCTTGTTCTTTCATCTACTAATTGGCTTTATTATCCTAGAAGCTCCTTGCCTTCTCTGTGTTTTGTCTGATGATTTAAAAAGTCACCTCATTCCCAGTATTTCACACTTCTCCTTTCCCATTTTTCTTCTGACACTTTTCTTTGGATATTTAGAGAGGTGGCACATGAAGATTCTATCTCTCAGAGAAACTTCAGTTTTAAGTATTGGCCTCATGAGACACCTTACTAAATAGAACATAACTTTGGAACAAGTGTTACAAACCAGCCAGCTAAAGTTATTTTGCCCTATTCAGATAGAAATCCTGGGTAGGTGGGAAAAGCTCCTCCAGGTTTTCCTTACCCTGGAGGTGTTTGCAGGCTGTAGAGTAGATGACAGTGGACAATGGCAGCAGTCAGCATTGGGTCTTTGGCTGCTTGGGTGGACAATCAGGGCTGGGACCGTGAGGTTTGGGTGTAGCCCATGACAGCTAAGGAGGCAGATTGGGGTTCTGACCCAAAACCCCTGATAGAGCAGCAGCCCAGGGCTAACGACCCAGTATGCCTGGTGTTCTGAGGTCTTAAAGAGTTACAGCCCTTTTTTAATTTTTTTGTGGTACTGTGACTTGAACTCAGGGCCTACACCTTAAGCCACTCCACCAGCCCTCTTTTGTGATAGGTTTTTTTGAGATAGGGTCTTGTAAACTATTTGCCAGGGCTGGCTTTGAACCAAGATCCTCCTGATCTCTGCCTCCTGAGTAGCTAGGATTACAGGTGTGAGCCACCAGTGCCTGGCTGTTACAGCTCTTTGTACCCAGGTGACTTAAGGCTCTAAGATTTATAGCTATCTACTTCCCACTGATATTTTCTGCTGTCAACTCTTTTGCCTGGGCAACTCAGCTTGCTGGTCTTAATGTTGCTCCCCTGCTGCCAAGGATGGCTTCCTCCTGTGCTGCTGCTTCTCTCTTTTTTTTCATGTTACCAGCTCAATGAAGGCAGACAAGACCATTTGAGATGAAAGGTTTTATTGGGGTCTGATGTTGTTAACACCAGGGAAGAGCAGCAAGGAATTTATGTATCAAACACCAGAATGGAACCTGGCACATAGATAGACCCTAGTTAATCTTGGACCTTAACCCCACTCAGAACACAGAACTAAATGTTCTGTTCACTCAAGACAACACCCTACTACTTTGAAATGTCACAGCCATCCCCTTGGAGATAGAGCTAATGGGCTTTCATGAGTGACTATGTGTGGGTATGGTTACATTGGTATGGCCAGAAGAACCCAAACAGTATCTGCCTGGAGTCTACCCTGTAGTAATTTATCAGAAATAATTAATGTCTGGGTGTAGGTTAGTGGCAGAGTATGTGCTTTGCACGTGTGAGGCCCTGGATTCAATCTCTGCTACCAAAATATAAATGAATAAATAAATAAAATTCATTAGTTCCTCCATGTCCTCTCCCTTCTCTCTTTTTGTTCTGTTCTTTGCTCTTCTTCCTGGGTTAAAACACTATTACTATTTTTTGTATATATTAAAAAATTTAAAAATTATAACCCTGGAAGCATTTCATTCATTGGGATGAATAACTGTGGTATTGTCTTGACCCAAAGAAAACTGCATTTTTTTGTTGGTGACAATGCAGCATGTATGTCTTATGTATACATATATGTGTGTATATATGTTTGTCTACAAATGTATATGTAAATATATGATACATATATGCACATTTACGTACATACATTCATTCTATAAAACCTGCTTGCTGTCAATAACAGAATAAGTTCATTTTGTCAGGATATACACTGAAAAAATTCATGACGGTCTAAAAATATAAAAATGCCCATCGTGAATACAATTATATTGAATTTCCTAAATTTACTATTTCTTAAACTATATACTAATCAGCTGGTGTAATCTAATTTTAGCAACCTAGAAATATGTAGGATTTTATTTTAATGTTAAAAAGATCAGTAGCTTTGGAACTTAAAATATCTTCATTTCTCTACTGGAAGCTCATTGTTAGAGGACTACAAGGTATCTTCAACAAAAAATAAAATTTTATAAACATAAATTTACTTATTCATCTTCCATATATGGTTAAGTTCTTCTGATGAGTAGTCCCTAAATATATGGCAAAGCAATATATAATTTATTGAATGAGATGTGAAATTTATGGTAATATACTTGATATAGATTTGATTTCTTTTGAGAAAGTTTTTGAACTTTAGCTATTATTAAATATTATATCTTTTAATCAATTCCTACCTTATTCCAGTATTTATTGTTTTACTTCAACCTGAAAAATGCTTCAGTTCCCTGAATAGTATACTGCTAACTTCAGAATGAAACAGTTATTTTCTGATTCTGCTTGGATTTTTAGAACTTTGTTATCTGATGCATTTAAGTAAAAATTTAAAATTTGCTATTATATTCAGATATCTCTACTGATCATTTAAGGAAAGGAATCATTACCTTTATTCAGTTTCTGAGAATATAAATGTATTCCAGTATAATAAATAAGACAATTGCAAATAGCACATCAGTGAGTTTTAAAACAAAAGGTTAAAAAAATAAATGAATTGAATCTATTAGGATCTGGAACCAAATGAGGATTTTAGTAAAAGGGAATTTTTCACTGAAAATCTCTTCTCTTCTCTTCCTTCCTTCTTGTCCCCTCCTCTGTCTTTCTCCCCTTCCTTCTTTTCTTCCTTCCTTCCTTTCTTCCTTCCTTCCTTCCTTCCTTCCTTCCTTCCTTCCTTCCTTCCTTCCTTCCTTCCTTCCTTCCTCCCTGCCTCCCTTCCTTCCTGTTCTGTCTTTCTTCCTTCCTCTTTCCCTTCTTTTCTTCTGTTATGAAAGGGGGAAAATAGTCTCACAGGAAAGTCAGCATTCTGAGGGGCACTCAATAATTAATATTAGAATGTTAGAGTGGAGAATATAACTTGAGTCTTTCAGCTTCTAGTTTAGTGTCAGGTTTTTTTTTTTCATTTTTCTTTTATTATTCATATGTGCATACAAGGATTGGTTCATTTCTCCCCACTGCCCCCACCCCCTCCCTTACCAGTGTCAGGTTTTCTAGGAGTCTTTTTGTAGACTGGACTTGCCTTTCAATGTCGAATCAACATATATAAGGTTCCTTGCAATGTGATCATATGAAAGTGTTTGGCCAAAGCACTTCTCAGAAGGAAGTAATTTGAAAGATTTTAAATATAGAGAGGCATATTTAGTATTTCTGTTATTGGAGAGATTCAACAATAATAATGGCACTATTATAATGTCATTTCTGTAATAATAGCACTTCTGTCATAAAACATCATTATTATAAAAGTGCTATTATAAGAAAATCTCTGTTATTTAGAATTGCTTCAGCAATGAAATGCTAAAAAAAGTCTTCTTACAGAAAATTATTGCAAATTTTTCTTACTTTGCAATGAAATTTTTATTCCAAATCTTATTTGATTCTACTGTAAAATGGCTCTTGGATTTTATTATGATGACTCTGAGGCCTGGGCCAGATTGTTCTTTAAGACAGGAAATTGCTTGAGAAAGTCAGCTTGGTCAAATTAGCTGACTTCCTAGCTGTCAGTTTCTATGAGGTCAAGTGAACTTTCTTTTTCTTCTCTGCTTTATTCATTCTCAAAAACCAGAATTTTTTCTTTTAAAAATATTATGTACTACATTTTCATATGTTCAAAATATTTTGTTTTACTCCATTAGGTAGTTACAATATTGCTTTCACATTACATGCAATAAACTAAACAAAAACTCATACTGTAAATGATTAGGACAAAAATTGTTTAAGTTTAAATCATACCTTGTTTATAGTTTACATAATGGACAGGGTAAATTTTACTAACCTACATATTGTATATATGAAGTTTGAACTGAGGGAAATGGATGTTCATAGCTATAGAGATGAATGTAAGTATGTATCTCTTCTTAGAGTATCGAAACACTATGTGATGGTTTGATTTAAGTTAAGGCTAACTATTCTTAGAAAATCATGTATAGGACTTATTCAAGACAAGCATGGATCTCTTAAAATCAATATAACTTTAAAATTTTGGTGGTAGTGGAGTTTGAACTCAGGGCTTCACACTTGAGGCTGGTACTCTACCACTTGAGCCCCTCCATCGTCCCTTCTTCTTACAATCAATGCTATATCATATAATATCATAGTTTCATGAGTTGTAAGGAAACTTAATGATTATGCAACTTGTCTGCATACATTCTTAAACACCAGAAGATACATTTTAGAAATGAATATTTGTATAGACTCCCCAGCACTGAAACAAATAAAACTATTTCATTAGCTTGAAATATCATAAATGTTCATATTTATAGTGTTTGCTTATTATAAAATTATTCATTGAATCCAGTACAACTTGGAATTGGAATATGACATTTGGAATCTGAGAGTACGTGTGTTGGTTACTGTCCTCTGTCTGACACAATGTATAATTTAGTTCAATGGTATGACTTGGTTGCACAGTGTCAAGGATATCCTGAGTTACACAGATAACTATCCTTTAAAGGTGTGCCTAATCATGCCTTTATTGTCTGTAATAAACATATTCAGAAGCTTAAAAAAGTAAAGGGAAATAATTTGGTTTCAATATTGAATTAGTAACTTTAACCCAAAACATTAAATTATTATTTGTCAGCACCAAAAACTCAAAATAAGCACTAAAATTATTTCTAATACTGTTTCCAGGACACACTTTATTATGTTTACACTTGTTACCATACCACTGAGTGTTTGGCTATTAGAGAACGTGAAGCACTGCTGCACCATTGAGCCATTCAGTATTTGAAACTCTTCTATAACATGCACCACTGAGGACCCTTTGCCAGTGTTTGTCACGTTTAAGTACATTGTGTCCACTACATTACTAAACTATTTCAGTTGTTACTTATTGTTAAAATTATAGTGTTGTATCCATGTTCTGTTTTTAAACATATCTACAAACTGTCAGTTCTTGACCTTTATTTTTCCAGTTGGAATATTACAAAAATAGTTTGGGTTTCTTTGTACTACTAAAATTAAAAAATTGATGATAAATTTTGGTAGCTCTAGAAAAAGCCTTACTAGTAGAAATCAACACAATTTAGAAAGTAGAACTTGTCTGAATGAACTTATCAAAATCTAAGCTCTGTAGATTTTCATAGCATTAAGTTTTATTCAAAAGGTAAAATTAACAACATTGCTAAACAATAAAAATAAACATAAATAAAATATATTTAATAAACATGGTCTGACCAAAGGAGAAAACAGAATGAAATAAACATATAAGGTCTACCTAGGAGATTTTTTGACTGGATTGCAAGAATAGAGAAATTGATATAGTGAGATGCATTATGCTTTAACATTAAGACAAACTTGAATGTAGTGGGACTATTCTGTACTCAAATATGAAAATGGAAAAATGAGATGTGTTGAAACTATTCCAGGAATGGGGGGCAGGGTGGGGAATAAATGAGAATGATGGATGGGGTGAATTAAACTGCTATATATTGTAAGAACTTTTGTAAATGTACCCCCAGTACAACAAAAGTAAAATAAAAGTGTAAAAAAATAAAAGAAATTTGAAAAAAAGATAGTTTTGACGCTCAATGAGCTGAATGCTGGCTGCTTTACCTTTAACTATGTATACTTTGTCATGACTCTTATGTTTTGAGCCTCAGGTTAGTTAACATTAGAAATAAAATTAAGAAATAACTCTTCTTTTTCTTATTTTTGAAATCTGTCTATAGCAGGCTTTAGGGTTGTAAAGAAAATGGAATGTGCATGAATTCAACTTTGTAATCTCTGTGTCCCACAGGGTTTTGTCCTTAATTTTCAAGACATCTTTTTAAATTTTTTATTTATTGTTAATTTGCTTGTAAGTTAAAGATATCTTCTTTTGTTAGTTCCTTATTACAATTACTATAGTGTAATGTCAAAACAACTTCTTGTTCTTTGCAAGGTATCAGAAATTCTAAGTACAGAGATAGATGCTACATATGTTGCTTCAGTTTTCATTGGTTTAGTGCTAGGAAGTTGGGGGAAAATAAGGATTTCAATAATATTTGGTCCTGAAAAAGCTAATCTACAGAATTAATATATAACATCACAACAAAGAAATTCTGTTTTTTAGGTGTCTTACCTATCCTCACTTGAGGGGGGTGGGGAGAGGGAGGGGGCAGAGTGAGTGGTAAGGGAGGGGGTGGGGGCAGGGGGGAGAAATGAACCAAGCCTTGTATGCACATATGAATAATAAAAGAAAAATGAAAAAAAAAAAAGAAATTTTGTTGGATAATTTTAAATATGATATAGTTTTATTTTTATATTTTTGGTGGTACTAGGGTTTGAACATATGAAAGATTTTGTTTTTCATTTTTATTAGGATACATTTATTGTGCAGGGAAGGTCATCGTCACCATCTGCCCCCCAATCCCTCCCTGCCCCATGTAAAGCAATTGCAAGAAGTTTCATTGTTCTATTTTGTATATGTATATGGACTCCATCAACAATATTCCTTCACCTTCATCTCTTTTATATACCCTCTGCCCTCCCACAAATATGCCTCCTAATACGTACCTATTTTAGAGACTTTTCTTTTGTTATTAGTTCCAAAGTTAATGTTCAGAGCTTTCTCAATGTATCCCTGCTGTGAGTACACTTTCCTCTGTTCAATTCAATCTTTTCTGTTACTCTCTCTTACCTTTTCTCTCCCATCCCTTATAATTCAGCAGTTTTCAATACATACAGTTATATCCTCTACCAGCATAGATGTAATGTATTGCAATATTGTTGATTCTCTATCATTCTCTTTTCTTTTCCTTTCTCCCTAAGTTCCATAGAGTAGTTCTACTATTACAAGCATGTTCTACATGTAAATTTGTATATGATCATGTTTGTTTTGTGTATATGTTTATCTTTTGGATCTGTCTTCCACATGAAAGAGTAAACATGCAGCCTTTCTGAACCTGGCTTACTTCACATTTTCTTGATCTATTCATCAGTTGTAGGGCATATGATAGAGTTTTCATGGAGGCTTAAACATATAATGGTAAATGCAGAAAGAGATTACACCTAAGAATAAGAAATCATTATACCTTTTCCATAGTAGATTTTTGTCCAACTTACTTCATAGACTATACATGTAAATTTGTCTTGAGTGGATTTGAGTATTATAGAAAATGGTAAGACCTGTGTTGGCTTTCTTATCCACCAGATTTCACCCTGCCTATAGCCTCTTCCCCTAAAACATCTTGTAATTTCCTTCCTAAATCAAGGCACTAAGATAACTCTTTATTTTGAAAATGAAAGATAATTTTGTCACATAACCCTAGATTCAAAATCTGAATTTGGTGCTTATTGACTTTCTGATGTCAGGTAAATTGTTTAATTACCTTAGCCTTGGTTTCATTATCATCTATAAGATAAGGGAAATATTGCATGAGAGAATTTAGTGAAATTTACAAGGTAAATTTAGTCATTTACAAGGTACTATGAATTAATTTTCCTTCCTTCCTTCCCTTTTTATTCACTCTTTTTTTAATCTGTTCATTCTTCCAAAATATCATTCTCCCAATACAGGGATGTTTTTATAGTTATGATCATTGTGTGCGTATTTTGTGTGAATCTTTTCTTCTATTATATGCATTCAGAAATGTAATTCATAATTTACTGAGACTTCCTCAGTTCTAGGACCTGTTGATAGATATTATGATTGAGAGATGACATTAGTGTTCCTTTATTCAAAGTAATAAAAACTGCAATAGAAGTAAATCAACAATTATATTACAGTGTGACATTTTCCATTTTAGCAGGAAGTGGAGTAATCTTCACTGGTACCCATGTTAGGCTAGATGATCAGGGAGGCCATCTCTTAAGGTAATGCACTTCAGCTGACAGTTAGTAGGAAAGAATGACCCAGATGGAAGGAGAAGGGAATCAGTATGAGCCTACGAGGACCTGCCATGTTTAGGACCTGTAAAATGTTGGTGTTGTTCTCACGTGTAGAATAGGGAGACCCATGAAGAGATTGGCAAATGTGATATTTCTACCCACTCTTCATAACTAAAATTTTGGATGGTTGCATAATACACATATTACTTGTGTGTTCCTTTACTTGTCTTTTTTCCTCTATAGAAGATAATCCCTGTGGTGTGAGTCTCAATCTCGGATACACATTAAAATTACCTGGAGCTGTGGAGAGGCATAAAGGACACAGAAGCCTCAGTCCACTTTTAGAGACTCTGATTGACTTATGGTGGTCTACCTTGAAACTGTGATAATCCAATATGGTTGGTACCTCAGGCAGTTTGATTTTTCTGTATGGACAGTTGGGTTTTGTTCATTTCAGGGTTTTACTCATTTATTCTTTCCTTGTTATTTGCTCTAAAAGTGTAAGTTACTTGGAGATATTATAGCAAAGTCATATATAAATAACAAAATTCAGGCCCAGAACAATGTGAATTATATTAATAAGCCAAGACTAGCATGGAAAAGTAAGGATTCTGAAGTTCAAAAGTTAAAAGTGAGATAGAGTGAGAAAAATTATTGTTAATTTCTAAGTTTCTGAGGAAACACATGTTTTTTATTATTTAGCTTTAACAGATATTTCTTGTTTGGGCACTACTTTAGACAGCAGTTGTTGAAGTTTATAGCCACATGTATGAATCTTTTTATGTTTTTTTCTCTGCTAGTTCTAGAAGAATTACTTAGGTGAAAAGCCTTATAATTCTTTCTAAAAGTTTGTATTGTTATACGTACAAGACTATCAAAAATGAAAGAACATCTACTGCAACTCTAATAGTGATGACATTTGCTAAGGGTGAGTTCTTGCTAAAAACAGTACAATACACAACAGACCACTTGCACAGAATGTCCTTTTTAGGGGCACAGATTGGAAAGCAAGATTTTGTGAGGAGAGGCCAGGCTCATACTTGTAATCCTAGCTACTTGAGAGGCAGAGATTGAGAGGATTGTGGTTTGAAGTCATCTGGGCAAAAAAGTTCACAAGACACCATCTCAATCAGTAAAAATCTAGGTATGATGACATGCTCCTGTCAGCCTAGCTATGCAGGTAGTGCAAATAGGAGGATCAAGGTACAGGCTGGCCCTGGGCATAAATATGAGACCCTACTCAAAAAATACCTCAGCAAAAAGGGTTGGGATTGTGGCTCAAGTGGTTGAGAACCTGCCTAGCAAATACAAGGCCAAATTCAAACCTCAGTACTGAAAAAATTAGAACTGTGTAGAATGAGTTGTTTGTATGTTGTGGTATTTCCTCTCTTACTCCCCAAGGAGGAGAAGGAGAGATTTCCCTCCTCAAAGGAAGTTGGAAGAGCTTTAAGAGAATTAGTTTACACAATGTCCTGTGCACCCTGAAGTTTAAAGAACACTGGACTGGTATATAAGCCATGCCTGAAAAGACCAAAAGGTAGAGCTTGGCTGCCTAGACCCTATAAATGTAGGACACAGCTGATTGAGTTTTCCAGTAGACCACGGAAACTAGTAGGAGGAAACCCAACTATGTTATCTTGAAAGGGATTCTGTCCTGGAAGAGTCACTTCTAGGAGAAACAAATCTTGAGTTAAGTGAAACTTTCCAATAGGTAGACAATAGGTATTGTGAAGCCCCAGAAGCTAGGGGCTGAGTAAAGTTTTCTCAAAAATCATCATAAAAACTATCCTTTGCTTTGAACAAACCAAGAAGTTTTCTGAAAGGCCCCAGGAGAAAGCAAGGGAGCCCTTATGTTAGATACACTGCATTAACCACAGAACATTGCACTGTCTCATAATCCACTTTCTCCAGATTCATCTCAAGGGATTCAAAATAGCTGCTAGAAAGTGAAGATTCTGCTTGTACTCCTTCCTTTTCTGCAAGTTTCTGTGTATAGGGAAGGGAAAAACTGAATGAGGGAAGAATTCATTTGTTGATAGTTTGGGATTTGTAGTGAGATTGAACTGAATTTTCTGCTAATAATTTTAAATATCTTTGAGGTCTGGTCAATCATGGACAGTGGCAAGAAAGAGTAAGTTAATTGTTAAAGTCATCTAACTAATCCAGTAATCACTAACCTCAATCATTATAATGTATAAACATTTTTCCACATATGTGCATTTTATTTGACTTGATAGTTTTTCATTGATTGACGTTTTAAATGAACAGATATATAAACCACTGATCTTTTCCTTCATTTTCTCCTTTGTTTCAAAGCTGATAAATTTATTCTTTCATAGACCAAATAGATATTCTTTCTCTTTTCATTTTCAATCATTGTGTGTGTTTAAATATTTAACATCTTTCTGAAATTTTCTTTGGTATGTAATAAAATGTCCCTTTAATTTCTTTTATTCTAAGTTATTATGTATACCTGAATGATAATTTTTTATTTATTCACACTGTTCTCTTATATATGGACCTTGATGTGTTGTAGACTCACAAATTTGGGGTCCATTCATGTTTTATAGATTTGAGACATAAGTAGATGTTTATTTATTCTTGAGTTTGAGGTTGAAAGTAGTAGAAGGAATGTGTTATGGAAGGTGGGAATGAGCTACTGCACTCTAATCAGCATTTGGCATAATTGGCCATTCCATACTTTTAAAAATTGGGACATCTCTTTGTAGAAAGCCATAAGAGATTACTCTCTTAATTTCTTCTTCCTCTTTCCCCTCTTTTTTCTCTTTCCCCTCCTTTTTTTCTTTTTTTGCTGGATTTCCCACTATTATCCTAATTTTTTTTTTTAACCACATCCTGGTTACTGAGTCAGGGGCCAAAGTTTCTTGATCTCATCAGAAAAAAGAATTTAAGGATAGATGCTGAGTAGACTTAAGCAGGAGCAGGGCTATTAATGCAGAAAGCAAAATGAAAGTAAAGCAAAAGTGTATTTGTGACAGGGAGAGCAGGCAGGCTCCTGAATGAGTGACTGTCAGGGACAAAGTGAAAGTGCACTATCTAGATAGAGGAGTGGACAGGCTCAAGAAGAAGCAGCTGTGTGGAGGGTTTCAAGACTTCAAGCTTTATTCAGGGTCTATAGACATGGAGGTGGTCATTTCCTAGAAAACTGAGTTATGTATCTTTAGCTCTTGGAAACTACGTTATGTATCATGAACTCCTCCAGCACATTGGGCAGTGGAGTTTTTAGCCTTGGATAGTCAAACTGAGATTCATTTTCCCAGGCAGTGGGGGCTATGGGTCTGTAATACCTTGCTAACCGTCACAAAGCATTCTGTTAACATTGGCAGGCCAGTATTTGGCTTTTTTTTTTTTTTACTATTCATTCATTTTAGCAATATATTAATAAGGTGTTTCATTGTGGTATTTCCATACAAGTATGTACTATACTTGACCAAATTCACCTATCACTCTTTCTTATCCCTCATTTTATTTTATTTTATTTTTTTAAGTTTTGATGGGTTTCACTATCCTATTTTCATACACGCATATAAAGTTTTATTCCCCTCCTATCATCACCCTTTCCTTTTTTCCTCCTCCCTCTGGCTAGTTCTCCTTCAGAGACATTCACATCAGTTTTGAAGGTCTATATTCTACATATGAGAAAAAATTCATATTTTTCTGAGTCTGTGTTAATTTGCTTCACACAATGTTCTTCATTTGCATCCATTTTCCTATGAATGACATAATTCCATTCTTGTTCATGGTTGAGTAATACTTTATTGTGCATATATGCTGCATTTTCTTTTTTAAATTTAATTATTAAGGTTTAAATTTTATTATATTACTGTACTGTAGGTGCATTGTGATATTTACAAAAGTGCTTACAAAATATCATGGTTGAATTCATCCCACCCATCATTCTCCTTTATCCTCCCCTCTCACCATTCCTGGAATAGTTTCAACATGTTTCATTTTTCCATTTTCATACACAAGTATGCAGTATTTCCACCACATTCACCCTCCTTCACCCTTTCCTTCTATCTTCTCCTTCACTGGAATTATCCCTAGATGGAACTTGTTTCCTTCTTGTTCTCCTTTTTTGAAAAAAGGCATTTTTTGTTTGCTTAAGATAGATCTATAAGAAGTTTCTTTGTGACATTTCCATGTATATATGCCATATTTTCTTTATTAATTCATTGGGTGATGGATGTCTAAGCTGATTCTGTAGATTGGCTATTGTTATTAGTGCTGCTATAAGAGTGGGTGTGCAGTTATCTCAGTCATTTAAAAAATCAACATCCAAGTCATTGTTCTCAGCCATCAAGTTTTCTAACTGCCTGTCATATAAATGTGACAATTCTTCTTGATTTGACTTTGGATTTCTTTGTGTTTTCTAAACTTTCTCTCTAGGAAACATAGCCACTAATAATTTAAAATATGTAATATAAAATTATATAAATATATAACTTTAAGATTTAAATTTTCCATCCTGACAGCTTCTCTGTGCTATAAGTTCATATGTCTAGTCCTCCTCCACCCTTATAGTAAATGGCTAAAGTCATCTAATTAGTTGCCAAATCATCCTGACTTTTTTCTTTAAACTCCCCTCAACCTATTAACAAAAGCAACTGATCCCAATGCAAAAATATACTTCTGTTTATCTTCTACGTATTTTCCATTCATGTCTACATTCACTGCCATATTTCAAATTGCTAATTATTCTAGGCAATTTATAACATAATAACAGGCCTCCCCATTCATCCTTGTGTTCTATGGTACCTTATTCCTGCTTTCATGATATTTTTTGTTTTGTTTTGAAACAGTTTCATTATGTACCCCCAAGATAACCTTGAACTTGTCATCCTCTTGCCTTTGTTTCCTAATTGCTGTGATTACATACATTTTGTGTGTGTGTGTGTGTGTGTGTGTGTGTGTGTGGTATTTTCTTTATCCATTCATCCATTAATGGACACTTAGACTGCTTTCATAACTTGGCTGTTGTGAATACTACAGAGTAAACATGTGCAATGAGGAATCTGTGCACTAAGCTGACTTTGATTCTTTAGGATATATACCCACAAGCAGTATAGCAAGATCATTTTTAATTTTTTGAAGAAACTCCATATGGATTTCCATAGTGGCTGGACTAACTTACATTCCCACCAACAGTGAATAAGGATTTCTTTTTTTCCTGCATTCTCATCAAAATTTTATGTTTGTTTTCTTGATTATAGCCATTCTGACTAGAATATGTATATATGCTACATTTTCACATTGTGATGGAATCTCAATGTAGTTTTGATTCACATTTCCTTGAAAACTACAGATGTTGAACATTTTTTTCATGTATTTATTGCACACTTATACTTCTTCATTTAAAAAGTATCTGTTCAGTTCATTTGTCCATTTAGTCACTTTATTCTTTTAGGGTTTAAATTTTGTGTTCTTTATGAATCCTGGATATTAATCCCCTGTTGAATAGGTAGTTGACAAAGATTTTCTCCCATTCTGTAGGCAAACTCTTTGCTTTGCTAATTGTTTCTACTGCTATGCAGAAGCTTTTTAATTTAATGTAATCCCACTTGCCAATTCTTGTTTTTATTTCCTAAGCTAATGGAGTCCTATTGAGAAACTCATTGCCTATATGTTGAAGTGTGCCCCCTAGTTTCCTCTAGTAGTTTCAGTTTCCAGTCTTACATGAAGTTCTTTGATCCATTTTAGGTCCTTTTTTGTAGGGTGAGAGATAGAGATCTAGTTTCAATCTTCTATACATGGATATCTAAATTCCTCAGCACCACTGTTAAAGAGGATCTCTTTTATAAACATATTTTTGGCATCTTTGCCAAGAATAAGAGGGCTGTTGCTGCATGGGCATACTACTGGATATTTTACTCAACTTCATTGACCTGCATGTTTTCATGCCAGTACAATGTTGTACTTGTTACTATGGCTCTGTAGTACGGTTTAAAGTCAAGTGTTATATCTGAGTTTACCTTCAGAATTGCTCCTTTTGCTCAGGATTGCTTTGCTTATCAGGATCTTTTGTTTGTTGGTATGAAATTTAGGACAATCTGTAGATTGCTTTTGGTAATATTGTCACTTTCATAATATTAATTCTATTAAACCATGAACACAGGAGTTCTTTCCATCTTCTAGTGTCTTTTTTGATTTCCTTCTCTGGTGCCTTATATAGTTGTCATTAACATCAGTGGTTGTATTTATGTCAAGATTTATTTTTGAGACTATTGTGAATAGAATTGGTTTCCTGACATCTTTTTCAGCAGGTTCATTATTGATGTACAGAAAAGCTACTAATTTTGTGTGTTGATTTTGTATTCTTTTGATTTGTTTTTATCAGTGCTAAGAGTCTTCTGGTGGAGTTCTTATGGTCTTTTGGGTACAGAATCATAACCTCTGAAAATAGGCATAATTTGACCTCTTCCTTTCTTACTTGTATCCCTAAATCTCTCTCTCTTTCCTTATTGCTCTGGCTAAGAATTCAAGCACTATGTTGAATAAGAGTGGAGTCAACAGTCTTGTTGTTTTCCTGATTTTAGACAAAATGCTTTCCTTTTCCTCCCCATTTAGTATAGTGTTAGCTATTGCTTTATAGCATATAGCTTTTATTATGTTAGGGTATGGTCTTTATATTTATAGTTTCTTTGGGGATTTTATTATAAAAGGATGTTGAATTTTGTCAAACGCCTTTTCTGCATACTGAAATGGTCATGCAATTTTTGTCCTTTATTCTGTTTATGTGCTGAAGATATTTATTGATTTGTGTTGAACCATCCTTATATTCAGGATTTGAAATCAACTTGAACATGTACTCAATGTATACATTTTTTAACATTTTTTATTTTTGTGCTAGAGTTGCATTGTGGCATTTACAAAAATTCTTGCAAAATATCAAATATATCACACTTGAATTCACCCTTCCAACATTCTCCTTTATTGTCCCCTTCTCCCAATCCTGGAAGAGTTTCAACTTGTATCATTTTTCCATTTACTTGCATGTGTACACAGCATTCATACTATATTCACCCTCCCATGCCCTTTCCCCACCTCCACCCTCTCACTGGTACCTATTTCCACAGGCAGGACTTGTTCTGCTCTCCTGTTCTCTGATGTTGTAAAAGAAAATAAAATCACATTTTTGTTTGTTTAAGATAGATACATAGGGAGTTTCCGTGCGATATTTCCATGTATACATGAACCCGAAATGGTTCATTACCTCTATTTTTCTTCTTTCTACCTTAGTCCCCTTCTTATGATGGTTTAAACAGGTTTAAAAATTCTGTATTCATTCTTGTGTGCAGAGTAGTCAACCATATTTACCTTGTCAACTTCTTTCTTTTGCCCTCCCCCTCTTGTATGTGACCTCCCTGTAGGGTGACCAGTTTTGCATAATATTGCTGTATTTGTGTTAGGTCTGTATTCCAAATATGAGAGAAAACATGGGGCTTTTTGCCTTCTGCATCTGAGTAACTTCACTTAAGATGATGTTCTCCAAGTCCATTCATTTACCTGCAAATGGCAAAATTTCATTCTTCTTTGTGGCTGAATTAAATCCTATTGTACAATAAATACCACATTTTCTTTATCCATTCATCAGTAGTGGGCATCTTGGCTATTTCCAAAGCTTAGCTATTTTGAATAATGCTACAGCAAACATGGGTTTGCAGCTGCCTTTATTGTAACCTGATTTGCATTCCTTTGTGTATACCCCTAGGAGTAGAATTGCTAGATCACATGGCAGGTCTATTTTTAGTTTTTGAAGAGCCTCCATATTGTTTTCCACAGTGGTTGTACTAATTTATGTTCCTACCAATATTGTATGAGGGTTCCTTTTTCTCCACATCCTTGCCAACATTGTTTGTGTCTTGATGATAGCCATTCTAACAGGATTGAGGTGGAATCTTAACATGCTTTTGATATGCATTTCCTTTATGGGAAAGGATGTTGAGCATTTCTTTTTTTAAAGCCATTTGGACTTCTTCCTTTGAAAAAGCTCTGTTCAGTTCATTTACCCATTTCTTCATTGGATCATTGAATTTGGGGGAGTTTAGTTTTTGAGCTCCCCTACATTCTGGTTATCAAATCCTTGTTAGATGTATAGCTGGCAATACAATGTTCTCCCATTCCTTGGGTGGCCTTTTCAATTTAGAGACCATTACTTTTGCTGTGCAGAGGCTTTTTAATTTCATGTACTTCCATTTGTTAATCCTTTTTCTTAGTTGCTGAGCCATTTGAGCTCTATTTTGGAAGTCATTGCCTATGCCTATTAATTTCAATGTATTCCCTGCTCTTTCCTGCACTAACTTCAAAGTTTCAGGTCTTATATTAAGGTCCTTAATGCACTTTGAGTTGATACATGTACAGGGTGAAAGACATAGATGTAGTTTCTGTTTTCTACAGGCAGATATCTAGTTTTCCCAGCAACATTTGTTGAAGAGGCTGTCTTTTCTCCATTGTATGTTTTTGGTGACTTTGTCAAAAATCAGGCTGCATGGATTCATAGCTGGGTCCTCTGTACTGTTCCACTGGTCTTTATATCTGTTTTTGCACCAGTAGCATGTTTGTATTGCTGTGACTCGGTAATATAGTTTGTAGTCAGGTATTGTGAAACATCCAACATTGCTCGTTTTGCTCAGAATTGCTTTGGCTGTTTGAGGTCTTTTGTATTTCCAGATGATTTTTCAATGTCTATGATGAATGTCATTGGGATTTTGATGGGAATTACATTGAACATGTAGATTGCTTTTGATAGTATAGCTATTTTTACAATATTGATTCTACCAATGAGCTTGGGAGATCTTCCCATCTTCTGTAGTCTTCTTCGATTTCTTTCTTCAATGGTTTGTATTTTCCTTTTAGAGGTCTTTTGCATCCTTTGTTCATTTTATTTCTAGGTGGTTTTTTTATGAGGCTATCATAAATGGGATTGTTTTCCTATGGTCTGTTCTCATTCTGTGTATAGGAAGGATACTGATTTTTGTAAATATATTTTGTATTCTGCTGCTTTGCTGAACCTGTTTATGATGTCTAGGAGTTTTTTGGTGAAGTTTTTTGGGTCTTTTTGACAAAAGATCATATCATCTATAAGTAGGGATATTTGACTACTTCCTTTCCAATTTGTTTTATTGTTCCAAATGTTTTATTTCTTATTCCTGTCTTAGTGCTCTGGCTAAGAATTCCAAGTCTATGAATAAGAGACAGTGGACAGCCTTGCCTTATTCCTGACTTTAGAGGAAATGGTTTCAGTTTTTCCCCATTTAGTATGATGTTGGCTCTAAGCTTGTCATATATAGTGTTTATTATGTTGTGGTACATTCCTTCTATTTCTAGTTTCATCAGAGATTTTATCATGAAAAGATGTTGAATTTTTTTCTAAAGTTTTTTTGTGTCTGTTGAGAGGATCATTTATTTTTTGGTTTTGCTTCTTTTGATATATTATATTACATTTAATGAGTTGTGTATGCTGAGCCATCCCTCAGATGAAACTGATTTGATGATAGTATATGATCTTTTTGATATGCTGTTGAATTCAGTTTGCCAATATTTTATTGAAGATTTTTGCATCTATGTTCATTAAGGAGATTGGCCTGTAATCCTTTGTTTTGTTATGTCCTTGCCCAGTTTTGGGATGAGTGTAATACTGGCTTCATAGAATGAGTTTGACAGTATTCTTTCCCTTAAAAACTGTAATACAAGGGGATTTCACTGTGATAATTCTGTAGATATGCAGTTTGAGTAAGTTTGCTTCTTCTGTTATACCATTATACTCCCGTACCTCTTCCCTCCTGCCTTTCAAAAAGTTTGATTATGCTGTTTGAAACAGTGCTAACCAAGCACTGTTTGAAAAGCAGGAGGAGGGAAGAGGTATGTATGTGTATACACACACATATACATATATGTATGGTTGGACATGTATATATACATGTATCCATATATATATATGCAACATACTTCAATTCGCTTCACTCCTCAGTATGTTTCCTTTCACCAGTCTCCCCTCGACAGACCCCCTTTTGCATTCATCCATTATTAGTGTCATCATTTATGATAATAAATCATCATCATCATTTTCAACTCAGATTCTGCAAATAAGTAAAAAAGGTGATATTTGGCTTTTTGAGCTTGGCTGTTTTGCTCAATATTATGTTCTTCAGTTCCATCATTCCTTGCCAATGGTATAATTTCATTTTTCTTTATTGAATAATATTCCGTTATATGTATATGTAATATTATATAATATCATGTATAATATATTATTGTATAAAGTAAATATTTCTATTTATCTATCATCTATCTATCTAATCTATAACATATCTTCTTTTTCTGTTTATTAGCCATTGGGCACCTTGGTTGATTGATTCCACGATTCGGCTATTGTGAACATAGCTACAAAGAGCAAGAGTGTGCAGTCATCTCTCTTGTGTATTGATTTATACTCCCTTGGATATATGCCAAGAGTGGTATGGTGTGATAGTTCTATTTTTAGTTTTTAGAGGAACCTCCGTGTTGATGTCTGTAGTGGTTACACTAGTTTATATTCCAACAGTGTCTGAGGGTTCCTTTCCCATTGCATCCTTTGCTAGCATATTATTGAGAATTACTTGTCAAGGAAATTGTTCTATATTTTCTGTTAGTATTGGGTCCATATGTGGTTTGGGATTCAGAGTAAGACTGGCTTAGTAGAATGCGTTTGAAAATATTCCTCTGCTTCATATTTTGTGAAATAATTTGAGGAACATTAGTGTTCTCCTTTAAAGGTATGGTGTAATTTAGCAGCAAATCCATCTGGTCTTGTGGTTTTCTTTGTTGAGAAAATTTAGTACTGCTTCAATCTCATTGCTCATTATATATCTGTTTAGGTATTTTTATATCTTGGTTCAATTTTGGCAGGTCATAACTGTGCAGAAATTTATCCATTTCTTCCATATTTTCCACTTTATTGAAAGGTACTTTTTCAAAAATATTCCTTAGTGATTTCAGAAGTATCTTTTGTAATATCCTCTTTTCATCTCAGATTTTATTGATTTTGTGTCTTACTTCTCTTTCTTTTGGTCAGTTTGGTTAAGGGATTTAGTGACTTTTTAATTTTTTTCAAAGAATGAACTCTGTTTCATAGATTCTTTTTATTTTTGTTTTGGTTTCTATCTCCTTAATTTCAGGTCTGATAATTATTATTTATTTTCTTCTACCAATTTTGTGTTTGGCTTGTTCTTGTTTTATTTTGAGTCATGCATTATTAGGTTGTTTATTTGAGATCCTTCTGATATTTTAACATAGGCACTCATAGTATAAACTTCCTTAGTTAGAACTGCCTTTGCTCAATCCCATTCATTCTTCTAAGTGATGTTTTCATTTTATTTGATTTCAGGTAGTTTTTAATCCCTCCTGATTTAGTCAGAGATCCACTGTCACTCAAGGCTGTATTATTGTTCAATCCCCATATGTTTTTATATTTTCTCTGGCTGTTGCATTCTAGCTTTATTTACAATCGTATTATGTTCTAGATGGACTGTTCACTTTATTAATGTGTAGTGACCTTAACTATTGCTTCTAATTTTGGCATGAAGTCTACGTTTTCAGATCTGAGTATATCCATTCCAGTTTTCTTTTGTATTTCATTTGTTTGGAATGTCTTTTTCCCTTCCTCTACTTTCATTCCCTGTGAGTCTTTAACAGGCTGTTTCTTGCAGATAACAAAAGGATGGGGTTTGTGTTTTAATCTCATCAGCCAGCCAGTATCTTTTAATTGGAGAGTTAAGATCATTTACATTTAGGGTTATTATTCAGAGGTATGTGCTGATTTCTGTAATTTTGTTGGCTTTTTACTGATTGATTTGGATATTTTTGTTCTTTTCTTTCTCCTACATTTATCATAGAGGTTTGCTTGTTTATTGAGTTGAACATGTTTGAGTTTTTCTTAATTCTCATTTATTCATCTATTCCTCTGATGAAATTTACTCTTTTCTCAGTTCTTAGGATGGTGGATGTCTTTCTTTCTCATCTGTATCTTGGATTCCTTTAAGTATATTTTGCAATGCTGGTTTAGTGAACATGAATTGCTATATTTTGTGCTTATCTTGGAAGGTATTTTTTTCTCCATCAATTTTAAAGAATAATTTTGCTGGCTATAGTAATCTTGTATGGCAGTTATTTATTTGCTGGGCTTGAAATATATTATTTCAGTCTTTTAAAACTTTTATGGTTTCTGCTGAGAGATTATATGTAATTCTCATAAGTTTGCCTGTGAACATAATTTGGCACTTCTCTCTTATAGCTTTTGACATTCTTTCTTTGTTCTGGTCCCTTGGTATTTTTGACTACAAAATGGTTCTGTCTGTTTGGGGTTCTACATGGTTTCTGTACTTGGGTGTCCATATATTTTTTTAGATTTGAGAAATTATTTTGTATAATTTTATTGAATAGTTTTTCTATGCCTTTACTTTATACATTAACTTCTACCCCATGGATTCTTAGGTTTAGTCTCTTGATCATGTCCTAGAGTTCTTGAAATTTATATCATATACATTTAGTTTTTACCTTTACTCCTGTCTGAATGTAACAATGTTTCAATCTCATCTGCAATCCCTTAGAGTCATTTTTCTCCTTGTTTCAGCCTATTGGTGATGCTTTTTACTGAATTTTTTATTTGATTTATTGTATTTTTCATTTCCAAGATTTCTGTTTGAGATATTATTTTTCTGCTGTATATCAATCTCTTTCCTGAATTTTTTATCCAAATCTTAAACTGATTTCTGTACTTCATTCATCAGTTTATTTGAATATCTTTTGAGTTCATTTATCATTTTTGTTTTATTTATTTTTTTGGTGGGTCTGGGGTTTGAAATCAGGGCTTGATGCTTGCAAAGCAGGTGCTCTACTGATTGAGCCACACCTCCAGTTCATTTTGCTCTGATTATTTTGGAGATGGGGAGCTCATAAACTATTTGCTTATGCTGTCCTTGGACCATGATCTTCCTTCTATTGGCCTCCCAAGTAGCTAGGATTACAGGCATGAGTCACCAAGTGTATGGCTTGATTGCCATTTATAAAAGTAGACTTTTGAATTCTTTGTCTAGCATTTCAACTATTTCAAAATCTTTGCATTCATTTGTTGAAGACTTAGGAACACTTAGAGGGGTCATATTACCTTGTTTTTTCATATGTCTTGTGTTTCTACATTACAGTTTATGCCTTTATTAAGAAGGATACCTGTTCATTTTTATACAGGGGTGTTCTTAGTGACCCAACTTCTCTTGGATTCCCAATCCCTACTATCACTAAGAGGAGAGAAAGCAGATTGCGAGAATAATAACAGTAATTCAAAAAACAAAGTAGATATTTAAATATAGTAAAACACAACTGTAAGCATAAATAAATGTCCAAAAAGGATCAAAAAGAAAAGAACCAGGATACTTATAGGATAAACTATGAATTTAAAAAATTATTAAACTTAAAAGGATAAGTAATTAGTTAAATGATAGATATTAGGTAAAGGAAAACAAAGAGAAAAAGCAAGATAGGAAAGAAGGAAAAGTGTATGGAATGAAGATCTGAGAAATAATAGCAAGTGAAACCACAGTAAGAAAAAACAATTTTAAAATAAAAAGACCTGCCAGTATTTCTTCCTTGCTGAGGAATGGAGGATAGATAGGTTTCATTTTTTTCCCCAGGCTTGTAGTTTTGCAGTTTTTGTGGGTGTAGCATGTGAGGGAAAATGGAATCATTTTCTCTCTGATGTCCAAACAGGTTAGACCAGAAAGGGATTTTTGCAACTAAGCCCCACCCTTTCTTTGCCAGTATAGGACTGTGACCTCTGCTGAACTCCAGTGTTCTCTATATGCAGGCATACAACTTGGTAGATGTAGCCACCCTGAAGCTGCTTCTGACAGCTGAGCCTGTGGACAATGTAGTTGAGTGACCTCTCATACCAATTGCTCTGCTAGTACAGGTTTGGGTGTAGAAAATGCCTGAACAGTGGTTGAGTTTACCCCAAATGTGACTCTAAGAGTGTAGAAAGAACACAAACCAAATAAATCAGTGCTGGGATGGGTGATGCATAAGTACTGAGGGATCCTGCATGCCCTGGTCATGCCAGACTCTGTCCAAGACCTTCCATTCATATTAATACACAGCTGATCTCACTCTTCTTCCCAGAGGTTAGGCCTACATGAAAGCATCCTCTACTTCCCTGTATAGACCAGTCATACTTCCCACCATGTAGATTGGTATTCCTGAGTCTGTGTCCAAATTACAGCCAGTTTCCTGGATAAACACTAATTCTTAGGGTGGATGCTAACTGATCTTGTGGAAAAGGGAAGCCTTTGGGGCTTGGAGATGTAAAAATGCAGGAGCTTCTTCTGTCCTGGATGAAAGGTTTGATTATTAGATCTGTCTTAAAATGGTTCCTCATCATGATACTACTGAGCAACCTAGGAAGGAAGTTTAGGGGAGTCCTTCTTTTTTTCTAATGGCTATGCAGATTCCAGATCTCCCATCTTAACCTATATGTTTGGGGAGTGCCAGATTGTGCATCTGGGAAGCTTGCCAACGCTTTCTTTATCTCTTCACTTAAATCCCCAGTGAGGGAGAGTTGCCCTCACCCTCTCCATCCCAATCCTAATGTTAGGACCTTTTGTTTCTTTAACCAATGTTAAACTCAATATTTCTGGATCTCACCTGGTCCCTGTGTACTATTTAATGTTGCACTCCTGTGCCTTTTCGTGCCCACCTACCTTTCCTTATAGCCATGTACCTGATATTTTGTTTCAAAAAGTACTGGGTGTCTCTAAACCACTATCATCCTTCTCTCCTATTTGGTTCTTACCACTATGTTTATTGGACACTATCTGTTGTTTTGTTGACTTGTTTAAAATTTCCCTAAGGATTCCTGATTTAAGTTTCTTTTTTTCCATGTAAGTATGTTACTATAAAACAAGCCGAACTTTGCAACTAATGCTATAAGTGACAATAGTTTTAATCCTTGAATTTTTTCTACTTCTTTCTCTCTATTTTTATATTTATATTTTCCTTGGTTATGTTCATATTTTATATTTATATTTTCTTGATTAATTGGCATATTTTGAGATATTTGTTGTGATTTACAGTTAGCCTTCAAATTAACTTTTAATGAAGCTGTGCAATGATAATGAATGAGTTTATAAACTTGTCATTCATTCAATAAAACATATTGTTCATGTACTGCTTGCTTTTCAGGCAATGCTGTTACATAGCATTTATATTGGTATCAGTTCTTAGAGTTTTCATTTGAATTAAATTTTAAAAAGCTTTTACCAGATTCATCAAGTCTAAATGATTGGAATTAACTTTGATACTGAATTCATTTCTTTGTTCATTTTTCCTGTTTTTTTTCTTTTCCAACTATGGATGCAAACCAACTGACCTGTCTTTTATAGATGTACATTTCAATTGATAATTCTCAGTTAATAACTGATGAGTCTTTGCTAGGTGTTACACTGACTAATAAACAAATCAGAATTCTTCCCTCATGGAAACCAATTGTAGAGAAGATAAAGTTCTAGTTAAGATGTACATATGTGCTTATAAATTGTGAGAAATGTTTCAAAGAAAATACTGTGTATTGAGAGAGAATAACAGGGAACATTAATTTGTAGATCTGGTTCAAAATATTCAATTCAGTCTCTTGTCCTTCTGTGTCTCACTTATTTCACTTAATGTAGTTATCTCCAATTCCACTGATGATGTTGCAAATGACAGAATTTCATTCTATTAATCATATTCCATTGTCTATATGTACACTTTTTCTTTATCCATTAGTCAACTTGGGGGTGCTCAAGGTGTTTCATTTCTTTGCTATTGTGAATAGAGTTGCAATAAGCATGGACATGCAAGTAACTCTTTGGCATACTGATTTCATTTCTTTTGGATATACTCAGGAGTAGGATTATTGGATCAAATGATATTTCTAGTTTTATTTTTTTGAGGAACCTCCATACAGATTTTCCTAATGGTTTTACTAATTTACATTCCTACCAACAATGTGCAATGGTTCCCTTGCTAGTACTTATTATCTTTTGTCTTTTGGGTATTAACTATTTTCTGGAGTTGGGTGATACCTTATTGTCAGTTAGATTTTTCATTTTCCTGATGACTTTGAGCACCTTTTTCATATACTTGTTGGCTATTTATATGCCTTCTTTTGAGAAATGTCTGTGTAGATATATTATCCTTTTGAAATTCAGGTTATTTTTTGCTACTGAGTTTTTTCAGTTTCTTTTACATTGTGCATATGAAAATATTTTCTTCCATTCTATAGATTGTTTTTTCACTCTGTGCATTGTATCCTTTGCAGTGAAGAAATTGGATATAATAACCTTTGAATACTTTTTGCTTCTACTTCCTGTTCTTTGGAGATCTTGTCCAAAATGACTACTCTTCTATTGTTTGTATGTTGTCAAATTTGTTGACAACATATTTTTTGTAATTATCTGTTAGTGATTCTTTGTGTATCTGTAATGACAGTTGTCTTCTCTAACTTTTCATTTCTGTTTTTGCCTTCTCTTTTTCTTACTCTAGCTAAAGGTCCATCAATTTTTTTCATCTCTTCAAAGAACCAGCTTTTATTTTTGTTGGTTACTTATATTGTTTTTGAATCTCTATTTCATTTATTTCTACTTCAATTTCTCTGTTTTTCTTTTCTCATTCTAATACCCTGAAGTACTTCCCCTAAATTTTCTTGTAGTAGTTTTATAGTTTTGCGCCTCATGTCTTAAGTCTTTAATTCATTTTGCATTGAGTTTTGTAACTGACAAGAGACAGAGGTCTAGTTCTATTCTCCTGCATGTGGCTATCCAACATTCCCAGTATTATTTATTGAAAAGATTGTATTTTCTCCACTGAATGTTTCAGTATCTTTATCAAAAATCAGTTAGCTCTAGATGTATGCATGACTTTACCTCAGGGCTTTCTATTGGGTTCCATTAGTCTGTGTCTGTTTTTGTTTCAATATCATGCTGTTTTCATTACTGCAGCTTTGTAGTATAATTTGATGTCAGGTAGTGCAATGCCACCTTCTTTGTTCTTTTTGCTCAAGATCACTTTGGCTATTCAGGGTCATTTGTGATTCCATACATGACATAGGAGTTTTTAAAATTATTATTCTGTGAAGAATGCCTTTGGCATTTTGGTAGGGATTTTACCAAATTTGTAGATTATTTTGGGTAATATGGATATTTTAATCTTATTTATTCTTCCAATATATAAACATGAGATGTCTTTCACTTTGGATGTGCCTTCAATTTCTTTCATAAATGGTTTATAATTGTTATTGTAGAGAGCGTTCATTCCTTTGGTTAAATTTGTTCTTCATTTTTTAAAACAGCTATTTCTATTTCAGATAATTGGTTGCTGACATATAACAACAATGCTGATTTTCTGTGATGATTTTATATTCTTCAACTTTCCTGAATTAAGTCATTATCACTAACTGTGTGTGTGTGTGTGTGTGTGTGTGTGTGCATATTCTTTGGGTTTTCTGCATATAAGAACATGTCATCTGCAAGTTGCAACAAGTTGGCTTCTTCTTTTCCAATATTGATGCTATTTTTTTTTCTCTCACCTAACTGCTCTGGTGAGAATCTCCAACACTATTTTAAAAAATGATGAATGTGGGCATTCTTCTCTGGTTCCAGATGTGTGAGAGAAGATTTTGTATTTTCCCTATTCAGTTAGTGTCAGCTATAGTCCTTTTATGCATGGCCTTTATGATTTTAAGATATATTCATTCTATACCTAATTTGTTCAGAGATTTTAATCATGAAGAGATGGCAAGATTTATCAAATGCCTCTTCTGTGATTGCATTTTTTTGGTCTTTTGTCCTGTTTGTTAATTTGCATATATTAAACCACTCTTGCTTCTCTGGATTGAATCCCACTTAATTTGTTTACTAGTATTTTGCTAAAGATTTTTGCATTTATGATGCTCATCAATGGTCATGACTTGTAGGGCTCTGTCTATCATCTATCTATCATCTTTCTGTCTGTCTATCTATCTATCATCTATCTAATCTAATACATCATCTCTCTATTTATCTACCTATTGTTCTATATTTTTGGTGAGTCCTTGTATATTTTGGTATCAGTATAACCTAGCCTCATAGAATGAGTTTGAAAAAATTCTCTTCTATCCTATTTTTGGAATACCTTAAAGAAGACTTATTGTTTGTTATTCTGTAAATGTTTGGTAAAACTCAGCATTGATGCTATCGGGTCCTTGGCTTTCTTTTAATGAGAGACTTTGTTACTAATGTGATCTCATTACTTGTTTTTGATCTCTTCTGATATTCTACTTCTTCATGAGTCCAGAAATTTATCCACTTCTTTTAGATTATCAACTTTGTTGGCATATGGTTTTACATATTAATCTCTGGTGTTCCTTTATATTTAATTCATGTCAGTTGTTTTGTCTCCCTTTTTATCTCTGATTTTATTTGAGTCTTGTCTTTCTTTTTCTCATTAGTCTAAGTAAGGGTTTGTCAATCTATTGGTCAAGGGTAAAATTTTCATTTATCCTTTCTTTGTTGATTTTTGGTTTGGATTGTCTGAAATTGGGTTGTTAATTGGGTGCTTAAGTCCCCAGCTATTGCTGTACTAGAGTATTTCCCTCCATTTTGTTTTGTTAATATTTGCTTTATATATTTATATATATTACATGAATGAATATTTGGAATTTTATTAAATTTTTCAGAATTGACCTCTTTATCAGTATATAATGACCTTGTTTGTCTCTGGTTACTGCCTTGCACTTAAAGTGTATTTTTTTTCTCATATAAATATGACTTTTCCTACTTTCTCTTGAATTCCATTTGTATGGACTATATATCTTATTCCAATCATTAAGTTTCATTCTATGTACAATTGTAGTACTGAAATGAGTTCTTATAAGCAACATAGAGTTAGGTGTTTTTTTTTTTTCATTTTTCTTTTATTATTCATATGTGCATACAAGGCTTGGTTCATTTCTCCCCCCTGCCCCCACCCCCTCCCTTACCACCCACTCCGCCCCCTCCCTCTCCCCCCCTCAATACCCAGCAGAAACTATTTTGCCCTTATTTCTAATTTTGTTGTAGAGAGAGTATAAGCAATAATAGGAAGGAACAAGGGGTTTTGCTGGTTGAGATAAGGACAGCTATACAGGGCATTGACTCACATTGATTTCCTGTGCGTGGGTGTTACCTTCTAGGTTAATTCTTTTTTATCTAACCTTTTCTCTAGTACCTGTTCCCCTTTTCCTATTGGCCTCAGTTGCTTTTAAGGTATCTGCTTTAGTTTCTCTGCATTAAGGGCAACAAATGCTAGCTAGTTTTTTTAGGTTTTTTTAAAAATAAATTTTTATTAGTATCTATTCATTATACATGGGGATTAATAGTGACAATTCCAATTAGATTAATACTGTACATTGTTTACATTGCCCCCGTAGTCTTGCCCCTCATTCCCTTTCCCACCCCACTTAAAGCAATTGCAAGAGGTTTCTTAGTTCTGTTTCATATAGGCATATGAAGTCCATATATCATATACCATCACCTTTTTAAAACTATTATTCATTTATTCACATGTGCATACATTATTTGGGTCATTTCTCCCCCCTACCCCCTGCCTCCACCCTTTTGCCCACTCCCCCCTTGCTTCCAGGCAGAACCTGTTCTGCACTTTTCTCTAGTTCTATTGAAGAGTAGAAATAATCAATAATAAGAAAGACATAGAATTTTTGCTATTTGAGATAAGGACAGCTACACAGAGAGATTCCTAGCATTGCTTCCATGTACAAATGTGTTACAAGCCAGGATGACTCATCTCTAACTGATCTTTACACTGGTTCCTGATCCCCTCCTCGTGTTGACCTCTGTTGTTTTAAGGTTTCTGTATTAATTCCTCTGGAGTGGGGACATCAAATGCTTTCATGTTTTGAGTTTTCTATCTAACCCTGATATACCATCACCTTAATCTCCTTTGCTCATCCTCCCCTTCCTCTAATAAGCCTCCACACACACACACACACACACACACACACACACACACACACACACTGTACCTATTTTACAGTCCTTGTTTTCATTATTATTGTTTAAGTTGATGTTCAAAGAGGTGTCTCAATGTATGCCCACACTGTGGTTATACTTTACTTTGGTCCATTTGTTCCCTTGCATTACTCTCCCTTACCCCTTTACTTCCCACTCCCCATTTTTCAACAGCTTTCAATACATATCCTTATAACCTCTACCTTCACACCTTACATTATGCAATATTACTGGTGCTCTGCATTATCTTTTCCTTTCCTTCTTTCCTTGAGTCCATAGAGTAGTTTCACTGTTACAAACATGTTCTACATCTGAGTTTGTATATAATTTTGCTTGTTTTTGTATATATGTTTATCTTTGGCTCTGTCTTCCACATAAGAGAGAAAATATGTGGCTTTTGTGTTTCTGATTCATGCTTACTTCACTTAACATGATGTCCTCCAATTGCACCCATTTACCTTCAAACCACATGCCATCATTTCTTACAGTTGAGCAATACTCCATTGTGCACATATACCATAATTTCATGATCCATTCATCAGTTGTAGGGCACTTGGGCTGTTTCCAGAGCTTGGATGTTGTGAATAGTGCTGCAATGAAAATTGGTGTACAGGTGTCTCTATTGTATCCTGTTTTATGTTCCTTTTGGTAGACGCCCAGGAGCAGTATCATTGGATTATATGGCAATCTATCTTTAGCTTTTTGAGAATCTCCATACTGTTTTCCACAGTGGTTGTACTAATTTGCACTCCCACTAACAGTGTATAAGGGTTCCTGTTTTGCCACATCCTTGTCAGCATTTGTTGTTATTACCCTTGATTATGACTAATCTAATTAGGTCAAGATTATATCTAAGTGTTATTTTTATTTGCATCTCTTTAATCAAAATTCCAGTGACATTCTGCACAGAAATAGAAAAATCAATCTTGAAATACATATAGAAACACAAAAGACCTCAAATAGCCATAGCAATTGTGAGCAAAAATCTAATGCTGGAGGCATCACAATACCCAACTTCAATCTATACTACAGAGCCATCACAATAAAAACAGCATGGTTTTGGTACAAGAAGAGACAGGAAAACCAATGGATTCAGAGTAGAAGATCCAGACATAAACCCATGCATCTATAGACAACTGATCTTCCACAAAGGAGCCCAAAACACATGATGGAGAAAAGACAGCCTCTTCAAAAAATACTACCGGATATCCATATGTAAAAGACTGAAACTAGATCCTTGTCTTTCACCCTGATCTAAAATCAATTCAAAGTGGATCAAAGACCTTAATAAAAGGCCTGAAATTTTGAAACAACTCCAGAAAGCAGTAGGAAATACACTGGAAGAGACAGGTATAGGGAATGACTTACTAAACAGAACTGGAAAGACTTGCATCTAAGAGAAACAAAGAACAAATGGGACTGCATCAAACTAAAGAGCTTCTGTACAGCAAAGGAAACAATCATCAGACTCAAGAGACAGCCCACAGAATGGGAGAAAATCTTTGCCAGCTACTTATCTGATAAGGGACTAATATCCAGAATCTATTGGGAACTCAAAAAACTCAGTCCCCAAATAAGAAATGGGCATATGAATTAAACAAGGAATTCTCAAAGGAAGAGGTACAAATGGCCAGTAAATACATGATGTGTTCAACTTCCCTGGTTATGAAAGGCTTTTTTGTTTTGTTTTGTTTTATCCATTTGTCACTCTTTAAATTCTGAGGGCTTAATTTTTTTCATTTAAGACAATTATCAATAAATAAGGTCTTACTACAGCCTTTTGTAGATCGTTTTCTAATTTTGTTTTTCTTTCTTTATGCTCTCTTATATTCTTCCTTTTTGGCTAAGTGATTTTCTTTAGTTATATGTTATTTTCATTCCTTAATATTTAGGATTTACCTTTTATAGATTTTTGCTTGGTTACCTTGAGACTTAAATTTTTTTTTGATTATAATAAGCTATTTTAAATTTTTGGCAACTTGAATATAAAGGTAACCAAAGAAACAAAAGAGAGAAAGCATATCAATAAAAACTCTACAGTTTTTACTCCATTCCTCCTTATATTTTTTTTATTTTTTATTAGCAAATATTAGTTGTACAGGTTCATTGTGACATTTACATGTGCTTACAATGTATCTTTAAATTGACTTACCCTTCCATCACTTTCCCTCACCTCTCTCCTCCCTTCTTAGTACAATTTTAACAGATTTCATTGTTCAAATTTCATACTTATATACAAAATACATTGACCATATTCATCCTTCTTCACCTTCTTTGTTTACCCCCACACATACCAGTACCCTACCCCACACACACAGGAATAGTTTTACCTTCCTGTCTTCATTTTTTAAGTGTATATTGATTGTTCTAGAGGATTTTTGCCTTGGTATTTCACAAATGTATATATCATATTTTAATTGGATTAAGCCCCTCTAAGATTTATTGTTGCTCTATCACCTTGCTCTCCTATTATTCAACAGGTTCAATGCATTTCATTATGCTAACTTCATTCACAGTTGCAATGGATTTTGACATTATTCTCAATCATTTTATTTTCCTTTCCCACCTCCCCATAGTTCTCTCAGATCCATTATTCTAATCATATTCTGTCCCCAACCCTGCTCTCCTCCCTCACTCATTTTTTAAGTCTTGGTTCCACATATGAAGGAAAATAGCAACCTTTTTCCTTTTGAGTCTGGCTTATTTTGGTTAACATTATGATCTAAAATTCCATTCATTTACCTGCCAGCATCATAATCTCATTTTTCTTTATGTCTGAGTCATACTTCATTGAGTATATATACCACATTTTCTTAATCCAGTCATCAGATGTAGAGCATCTGGTCTGTTTCCAAAGCTTGGCTATTGTGTACAAGTGGCTGTATTGTATCCTGGCTTACATTCCTTTGGGTATTTGCCCAGGAGTGGTTTCACTGAATCATATGGTCTCTTTTCAGTTTTTTAAGGTACCACCATTCTGCTTTCCATAATGGTTACACTAATTTACATTCCAACCAACAGTGGATAGGGTTCACTTTTCCCCCACACACTCAACAGCATTTGTTGTAGCTGTTGTTTGTGTTATTTATGATAGCCATTCTGACTATAGTGAGGTGAAATCTAATATTACTTTGATTTGAATTTTTTTATGGCCAAGACTATTGATTGTTTGTACTTCTTTTTTGAAAATTGTCTGTTCAGTTCATTTGTTCATTTTTCCAATGGGTGGTTGATTCTTCACAAGGCTGGCTTTTTGAGATCCTTATATATTCTTATATATCCCTTGTCAAGTGTGTAGCTGGCAAAGATTTTCTCTCATTTGGTAGGCTGTCTCTTCGGTCTAGTGACTGTTCCCTTTGCTGTGCAGTAGCTTTTTAATTTGATGCAGTCCTATTTGTCAATCCTTTCTCTTAATTGTTGAACTATTGGAATATATTCAGGAAGTTATTGCCTGTGCCTGTATGTTCCAGTGTTTTCCATATTCTTTCCTGTAATAGTTTTACAGTTTCAGAACTTACATTAAATTCTTTGATCTATTTTGAATTGATACTGGGATCTAGTTTTAGTCTTCAATAGGTAGATATCCAGTTTTTCCAGCCCCATTTGCTGAAGAAGCTATCTTTCTCCAACACATTTTTGGCTCCTTTGTCAAAAATCTAATGGCCACACTTGTATTGGTTTGTGTCTGGTTCTTCTATCATATTCCAGTGGTTTTCATGTCTGTTTTTGTGACAATACCATTCTGTTTTCATTACTATGGCTAGGTTGTATAATTTGAAGTCAGACATTGTGATACCCCCAGCATTGCTCTTTTTTGCTCAGGATTGCTGTGGGTATTTGAGGGTTTTTTTGTGATTCTATATTAACTTTAGATTGATTTTTCTACCTCTGTGAAGAATGTCATTAGAATTTTGATGGGAATAGCATTGAACATATAGATTTCTTTTGTAATATAGCAATTTTCACAATATTGATCCTGTAGAACTGTGAGCATGAGATGCTTTTCTATTTTCTAATGTCTTCTTGGATCTCTTTCTTCAGTGATTTATAGTTTTGGTTGCATAGGTCTTTCACTTCCTTTATTAAATTTATTCCTAGGTATTTTAATTTTTTGATGCTATTGTAAATGATATTGTTTTCCTGATTTCTTTCTCAAAAATGTTCATTTTTGGTATATAGAAATGCTACTGTTTTTCATGTATTGATTTTGTGTCCTGATACTTTGCTAAATGTGTTTATGAGATCTAAGAGTTTTTTGGTGCAGGTTTTAGGATCTTTAAGGTATGAGGTCATATTATCTGCAAATAGGGATAATTTTCTCCTTTCTTCCCGATTTTAAACCCATTTATTTCTTTCTCTTCTCTTATTGCTTTGACTAGAAATTCCAGTACTATATTGAGTAAGATTGTCTCATTCCCTATTTTAGGGAAAATGGCTTCATCTTTTCCTGATTTAGTGTGTATTTTTCCTTTTAAATATTGTTTTGGTTACTTAAGCTTGCTTGTATTTCTACATTAAAGTTAGATTTTACCATTTTTGTAAAATCATCACTGTTATTTTGATAAGAATTGCATTGAGTCTGTAGATGACTTTAGGTAGTATTGATATCTTAACAATATTAAGTCTTCCAAACTATAAACAAAGGTTGCTCTATTTATTTAGGATTGTTCATTTCTTTCAGCCATGCTTTATAATTTCCAGTGCATAAGACTTCCAGTTTCTTGGTTAAATTTATTTCTAATTGCTGGGTGCTCATGACTATAATCCTAGCTACTCAGGAGGCAAAAATCAGGAGGATAGTGTTCAAAGCCAACCCAAGGCAAATAGTTTGTGAGATCTTATCTCAAAAAAAAAATCCATCACCAAAAAGGGCTCGTCGAGTAGCTCAAGTGGTAAAAGCACCTGGCTAGCAAGTGTGAGACCCTGAGTTCAAATCCCTGTGTTGTTAAAGAAATAATCATGAAATATTTTTTAAAGAGGGGGGAATAAGAACAGCACCAACAGGAGAAGGAAGGATGTACAAAAACAGTGTAGGGGGGTGAATATGGTGGAAATATTATGTACACATGAATGTAAATGGAAAAATGAGATCTATTGAAACTATTCCAGGAATAGGGGCGTGGATAAGGGAGAATGATTGAGAGGGTGAATTCAACTATGATATATTGTAAGAATTTTTGTAATTGTCACAATGTACCCCTAGTACAACAATAATTTAAAAAAAAGAAAAGTGCTTTAAATTAAAAAAAATTTGGTTCAGCCTGTATTTTATTTTTGATAAAATCTTGAAACAGAAGGAAGCTACAGTTAATAGATTTAATTCTTTTGATGATATATTCAGCACTTATAAATCTCAAAATTACTCCTCTGTTTACATAGAAAAATATGGAGACATTAATTTTTGGTAGTTTGGCTTCTAGATGTCCTTGGGTTGTGGCTCCCCTCTGTAATCCAGTTCATTTCCATTCTGTCAGGACATCTGACGTGGTTTTGACTCCTTATGTCTGGGGCTTGTGCAAAAACCAAAAGCAACAACAACAACAAAAACTGTGTGAGTACACTGAAATAGTGAGGCAATTTTCAAGGATCTTCTAAAATGATTTTATAATGGTTAATGTACTGCAATGAACTCATTCAATAGTTCTAGTCTAAGTAGGAAAGGGTAAAGTTTGGTTAAGATTAGAAAATAACTTTCTTGAAATTGTTGAAATTGTGTGTAGGCTAATTTCTTGCCCCAGCAAAGTCTTTGATGAACATGACTCTAAGTTAAATCCAAGAAATTTAACTCAATGAGGAAAAAAAGGGGTTATTTTCTAGTGTAATTGTTAACTAGCTTAAATATCTCCAAATATTTTAATATTAGCTTGTGATTTTTATTCACAAGTGAATTTACTATTACAAACTAACACCACTTTTATCCCTTTTTAAGGAGATATTTGATCTCCTTTAAAGGACAACTTCCTATTAAGGACCCCTCTATTCTCTGCCTAAGGGGTAAGTTGCTATCCTGTCAAAAGAAGCCCTGAACTTTGGAATGCTTATACTAGTTAAGCTGGTGGTTACATCTAGACCTCATCAGGCTTCAGGAAATTAATTTTGCACTTACTGAATATATTCATAGCATGTAAGCATTGTTAAGGGTTATTCTTGTTTTGGGGAGGTCAGTTTGGGGAGAGAAAGTGATTATTTCCGCTGTGAAAAAAGATTAGATTTTAAGATTTTTTTTATCTCTAGAGAATCAATCAATGACAATTACTTCATAGGTAGTTTGCTAAATTTTGAGACAATTATTGAGTTTTTATTGCTTTTTGTTGAGCATTTGCTTTGTTGCTGAAAAATGGAGGAGGACTACATGACAAACTTATTAAATTGGGGAAAATAGCATAATTTGACTAGTTCACTTAGTGATAATTCTCTTAATTATGATTTAAGTAGGACAATTAAAGTTGACTAATGTAAAGTTAAAGGGATATTGTTTGAAAATAAGGTTTTGCTTGTGGTTTCACTGAATAACACTTTTTTACTTCCTAGCTGGAAACTGAACCTATTAGGCATTCTTTGCCCACAGTAGAACTTCCTGTCTTTTTCTACTTTTGGTTAACTCAAAGTGGAAGGATGGTTTCTCAACACCAGCCAGGCTTCTTGATAAAGTTTGAATTCATGGGCTCCTGGGAAAGTTTGAAGTACTTTGAAGGTGGAAATGAGGTGTTTCTTTTTAGGTTCATATTCTTCCTGTAAGAATGAAAATACAATCAAGTATTTTTAAAGAAAAATCATGTAGCTCATGTACCAATTTAGTATTTTTTTAGGGAATAGATAGCCACACAAACTAGCCCAATTAAAGTTTTATAGGAAGACTTCTGGGGAGTCTTGGCGACCTGATAGATTTGGCAAAAATTTTACTTTTTAGCCAGTCTTAATTTTAGGAGATTTAAACATGACAGTTACTTCTATTTTGCTTCACAATTTTTAAGGGAGAGATGCATCTAAGGCATTTGTTTTAGTAATTAATATAAGACACAAATGACACCTCCAACAAGCAATAGTCCTTTCTATATAATCTAGCTGTCAATGAAGAAGCTTGTCAATGTATTTTAAGATCTTTTCAAATAAATCAATTAATTAGTGAAACTTTGTGGATGGAATTTATTTCATATACTTATGTGTCCAAAATTTTCCCAAATTATGTTTCAAATATTAAAAAATACTGGGATTTTCTTTCAGATCATTGAAAACATAGAGTCAGTTTTCAGATTGCCTTTTGATAATTCATGTGCTTATTTTTCAGTGGTCCCACATTTCCATATTAATACATCAGACATGTTAGCTTATGTTCCACTGACATTCCTTGTTTGGAGAGATGCATCTGCCTTAAGTGAATCAAATTCCCATTCAATATTTTTAGATATTATGTTTTCTTGCAGATACCCATCTGAGAGCCCTCATCATCATCCTGGGCTATTCTCTTTATCTTCTTCTTTGTTTGGCTTCCTTTTCCTGAATCTCCTTAGTTTATTGGTAACTTTTCTGTGGAGTTTGTTCTCTAGAAGATTCCTGAGATGAAGAAATAGGAGGTACAGATTTTTTTTGTAAGATAAAAAAATACTTAGTCCTTTATTTATTTTTTGAATTTACTCCATCCACCATTCTTCTTTACTCCCTTTGTTGCCTTGAATATACCAGAATATACTTTCTCTATAATTACATTTGATTTTTATGCAAGCTAGCTACCAAATATTAGATTGAAAATGATTTTTTCTCATGACTTTAAAGTTTTCTCCTCATGGTTTGATAGTTTTATTATTTTTGTTAAGAAATTTCCAGACGTATGTTTTGTTTTCTATGTTCACATTGAAAGATTTATCCACATGTTGAGTAATCCTTGGATATTTCTATACATTTAGGAATAACAGCATAATAATAAGTTGAACTGTCTTCATGATGAGATGGTTTGATAGGTGAGGTTGATTATAGTGTAAGGAAGTAGTAACATGGTCTTTTAATAAAGAGAGTCAAATCTCAGATATGAGTCTGAATTCCCTGATCCTTTCTGTTTTTCTAGATAAACTTTCTCTAATCTTATAATTGGAGGAAAAAGCACAGTGGTCTGTATCTTGAAAAGTGAAGAGGAACGTGACCTACAGTTCTCACAATTCACTATAGGAGTTTTTGGTTCATTCTGTATCATTCCGTGGAGCATCCTTCCCTGTTACAGAAAGTAAACCTCTGAACCTTTATTGGGGTCAGGGAAAGTATCTATCATCTGAATGTTCATGCAAAATTTTAACTACTCATGTTTTGTACACACACTTCTTTCCCCTAGTGTTAACATCCTGCCCTCAGAGATACCTAGTATTTTTATTTCTTACACTTTTTGGCCTTTTGATATAACATGTCAGCTCCCTTTTGGCTTCCTTCAATTCACGTTGAAGTTCCAGCTAACCAGTTACTATTTGTCATTCCTCACTCTGATATTTTAGGAATGTTTTTGCTATTACTTATCTGGTTTTTTCTGCACTCCCTATTTTCATTCTTTTGGATTTATAAATTTTAATCTTCTTTCACTGTCATTTTATTGTGGTCTTTAAGGATGAGAAATACATAAATGCATGCATCCACTATCTTATGTCTAATAATTTCATAAAATATTTTAAAGCCACATATGCAAGAGACAGTGATAGTTCTATGGTGTGACATTAATATTATTTTAAATATCAATTTACCACTATAATATCATCAACTAAAAGAGGGCTTAACTGCTCTGAAAGCATGAAAGCCCACCTTTCATAGCACTCATGCTGTTTTCTCAGTTGAAAAACTAATTCACCTGAAACCTTTACAGAACCTCCTGCCTGAGTTCTCCAGTTGCAATTCACAGATCTTTCTGTTCTAACAACTATTACATTTTCCTCTAGCTGTCTATCTTTTTCTCACTAAGCTCCAGATACTTGAAGGTGAAGATTAAGTCTTACTCATCTTTGCAATTCTTGAGCTTAGCACAGTGTTTCATGCATGTTTTCTGAAAATGTTGAATGATGTGTTAATAACTTGCCTACATTTTTAAGAAACACTTAACATTCCATATCTAAAGTACGCATTTTTCACTCTTTCCCTCTTCTCCACTTGATCACCCCAGCAAGCAAAATGTACTTTTATTTATTACTTGAACTTGGTGGTATATATATATATATTTCAGTGCTTTTCTATTGCCTACTTAATTTGTTATTTGGTCAATTGAGGTGATTTCAAAGTAGTTTTTTCCAGAAAGAAGCTACATTATTTTTTATAATGTTGCCACTTATTGACATTTATCTAAACATTTTTCCATATTAGTACCAAGATGAATGGTATAAGGTAATGGTCAGGCTAAGATACAACATTTAATTGAAAAGTTATTTAATGTTCATTTGGCATCTGCAGGATACTGACATTGTTTGGAAATCAAAATGAGTAAGGAAAATCTTGGCATTAATGAGTCTACATTGTAAGTGAGAAAATATAGAATGGCACTCTCTAAAAAGGTAAAAAACAACTATGAAAATTCAGAGGATAATTTTACAAATAAATGAAATCAGAGTATTTCATGGGGAAGAACCATTTCAAATGTGCTTTGAAGAATGGTGAAAAGAAGAGAATCTAAAGTAAATGGATTAGTAAATAAAATAAGAAGCAAAAAATAAATGAATATAAAGAGCTAAAGTGTATTTGGGAATAGTAAGTAGCTAGCTTATTTGGCTAGAGAGTGGAGGATATGTGAGCATACATAGAAAAACATGAAATAATGTAGGCTGAACCCATTGTAAAAGATATGTCCTCAAGATAAGGTAGTTTTGCTTAATGAATAGCCAAAAGGGAGAGATTTTTAAAAGTTCTGAGCTATGGAATAGTAATATTTGAATCAATATGAGAATATTAGTGAGGCAGATGGATGAAAAGAGAAAAAACAGGAGCAAGAAAGACAATTTATGAAGCAACACTTATTGCCTTGAAAGAAAAAATAATGAGTGTCTGAGAAGAAAAAAGGCACTAAGGATTGAACATAACTTCTCCCTCTCTATGTATATATGTAATATATATATATATATATATATATATATATATATATATATATAATCATCTGTATTATTCTTCAATTGTTTATTATTCATTGTCTATCTCCTCCCACTAGAATGTGATTTTCCTGAGGACAAGATTCTTATCTATCCTTTACCTCCAATAGTCAGTGTCTAGAATACTGTGTGAATATTGTACTTGCTCAGGAAATGCTCTTTGAAGGATTTAAAGAAACAGAGGAATAAAAATGAGATAATGGAAAAATCAAATAGTCTCTCAGCTGCATGAATTAAGGGAAATAAATGCAAAAAATGCCAATAATTCCAACTAAGATAAATGGAGTTTATTCTCCACTTAAATGATAAAAGTGGTCAGACATAATAATAAAAAATTAATTGCTTGCTGTGTAAAGATTCATAACTTAAAACATAAAGGTATAGCAAAGATAAAAGTAAAAGTGCAAAAGTATCCTAAATATTGACCACAAAAGGTACTGTCATTGTAGTATTCATCCAGAGTAGATTTTAAGCACTCAATATAAAAAGTTAAATGGAACATACAAATGTAAATATAAGCACATTCAAAACTTGGACATGCCTAATATAATTAAAATATACAATCATGGATAGACAGAATTATATGAAAGAATGACAAATCCACAGTCAGAGAAGATTTTAACACAGATCTCTCAGTAACTGGCAGAAACTTCATTTAATGAGTTTGTACAAAACTTACATAGAAGTTTTTTTCAAGCATTCATTTAATATTTAAGCTGAATGGGGAAAATAAGGACATTACAGAGTAGAGGAATAGCATAAGCTAGTGAGAAAAGAAATGAAGAAGAATATAGCTGATACAAAGAGGCCTGGAATATTGAGGTTGAGAACAGAAAGACACAAGATTATAGGGATGAAGTGAGAAGAGTTTGATTTTGATATGAGAATGAAGGTTTTAAGTTGGGGAATAGGGCAATCAGGCTGTGTTTGGAAGATATGGATGAGAAGCTAGAGAGTTCAGTGAGTGGGAGGCTAAGATAAAGAACACCAGTTGGGAGACCATTTAAGTAAGTGAAGCATGAGACACTGAGGTCCTAAATCAAAGAGGGTAGACAAAGGTTGAGATGATTATTTGGTTTTGGTCAATGCTGTGGATACAAAATTGTTATTATGGAGTGTCTCATTGAGTGGGAAAATATCAAAATGGCTCCCTAGTTTCTAGGACAGGTGGATGATAGTACCACTAGCCAAGACAGATCTATAGTAGAAAGGGGGCTTCAAGGAGATACCTATGACACTTGAGGTTTACAATAGGTTTTGATTGAAAATTACCATTATAGGGCTAGGCATGGTGGTGCACATATGCAATCCCAGGTACTCTGGAGGTGGTGGTAGGAAAATCTCAGTCCAAGGCCAGTCTTGGGCAAAGGGATTGGGGCATGGTTCAAGTGGTAGAGCACTTGTGTAGCAAAGATGAGGCCCTGAGTTCAATCCCCAATACTGCCAAAAAAGTCGTAAAAAATACCATTATAATTTTAAAATGCTTGTTTTTTTCTCATGTAACAAGGAAGTTTGGTACCTATGACTTATGCATGTAAAAATCATCTGCAAGACACCTCTACCTGGAGTTTGCAGACCTGATTTTAAGCCTTGGATCTACCATGACTGTGTGTTCTTATGTGCTAGTATATGATATGTCTTTTAGTTAAAGTGCAATTTAGATAACTTCCAGGATTAGTAGTAGATTTCTTAATCCATTTGTTAAAAATTCTCTAAAAAGCATCTCAATTTATTTGTCTTGTAACATGTATGAACTGAATCACTGAGTATGTTTTGCTTATACTGGGTTCAATGTATTTCAACCAATATTTGATATATGTCACAATCTCTTGTTACAAATTTCACATTCTTTACTTATTTTAATGATTAATCTTCAAAAAATAAAACAACAGAGATCCAAGATGGCAACTAGAGGGAGGAGGCAGACAGCGTGAGCTCCATAAGTCAAAAATTTTGCTGAAACACTGGAGCCACACTTGGCAGAAAAAACCACCAAGAATAAGCAAAACTCTGACACCCTGAACCCCTAGCCCTCACAAAGCTTCTACATGCCACACTACACTGAGAAAACAGGAGGGCTCCTGAGCTGCCAGATGCTGACTCCAAAACTGCTTGGGAGATGCAGACCAACAGGTGAGCAAATAAGTGACACACGGTATTCACAAAGCCACCCCTGGGATAAAGCAGCATAGCCCCCTGGACACACTGACCCCTGCCCTGCAAAAAAACCCCAAAACTGAATAATAAATAAGGAACTGAAAAGGACATGCAGCAGAGAGGGTGGGGTGCTTTGAACACACCAGAGAAGAGGGGGAGAAGCAAGGAGTTACTCTCCACTCAAACTTTCAGGAAACAAAGACTGCAAAAGTGACAACAAAAGTCTCCACCAGAAAAGGGGGAAGGGGCAGCTCTCCATGTGACATTTCAGTAAACAAAGCCTGAAAAAGTAGCCAGCTGACAGTAGATGGCAGATGAGCCACTGCCTGAAATAGGGCAGACAGTGGTTCACAAAGCTTGTTTCCTGACCCAACCACCTGGCAAGACTACGACACAGCTACTGCTTAAATACCAACACCAGGACTGGATGCAGAAGGAGTAACACCAGAACAACTAAGACTGAAACTCCATTGTTCCTGAATCTGACTTTTTGTTCTTTTCTTTTCTGCTTCTCTCTAAGTGCTTGCCTTGTTCACTGTTTGTTAGTCCACCATCCCTCCCTGTTGATTTCTTTGGTTCTCTATTTTTTAAAAAATTTTTGTTTATTTATATTTTCCTTTCTTCTTTTTCTCTCTAAGTGCTTGTCTTGTTCATAGTTGGTTAGTCCACCATCTCTCCCTGTTGATTTCTTTGGTTGTATATTTTTTTTCTTTCTTTCACTTTTTTCTCTTTCTTTCTTGGTTTCATTACTTTCACTACTGTAAGTTAGCTACTACTAAATTACACACAGACCAGGGACAGAAACAGCACCAAGTGGAGTGATGGGAAGACAAAAAAGGGATGGAAACCATTCTTCCCCCCAAAATAAATTAATACAGGATTCAGAAAGGAATGAAGAAAATAGATACCCAGCTCCAGACCCCAACAAAACAAAGATAGACTATCCCAAGGAACCCAATGAAGCCCATAAGAACACACTAAAAAAAGAAATCCTTCGAGAAATCACTGAGAATTTCATAGCAATGTTACTAGACAAGGTCAACCAAAATGTACAGGAGGCACTCAAGAAATTCCAAAACAATAAAAATAAAGAATATGAGAAGACACAAAAACAAATAAGTGAACTCAAAGGAGCCCTAAATATATACCAAAGTGAAATACAGAACACCATAAATATAGAGATAAGTGAATTAAGAATGAAAATTGACAATTTAAAAGAGAAAAAGACCCATGATATGGAAAACCTCAGGAAAAAAAAAGTGAAACAGAAATACAAAACACAATGGAAGGCCACTCAAGTGGACTAGAACAAGCAGAAGACAGAATCTCAGAACTTGAAGATGTAATGGAAATTAAAGTAAAAACTGAAGAACTATTACTCAAACAACTCAAAACCTGTGAAAGGAATACACAAGAACTCACCAACTAATCAAAAGACCAAATCTGAGAATCATGGAGATTGAAGAAGGAAAAGTGCAAGCAAAAGGAATTTGTAATATATTCAACAAAATAATAACAGAAAAATTCTCAAATCTAGAGAAAACTATGCTCATTCAGATACAGAAAGCCTCCAGGAAACCAAACAGACTTGACCAAAATAGAACTACCCCACGATGTAGTATCATTAAAACAACAAGCACAGAGAATAGAGAAAGAATATTGAAGGCTGTAATAGAGAAAAAACAAATAACATACAAAGGTAAACAACCCGTCAAAATCACAGCAGATTTTTCAACAGAAATGTTAAAAGCAAGAAGAGCATGGAATGAGGTATTCTGGGCACTGAAAATAACTTCAACCCTAGGATACTCTACCCAGCAAAACTATCATTCAAAATAGATGGAGCAATAAAAGTCTTCTGTGATAAGCAGAAGCTAAAATGATATATGACCACCAAACCACCATTACAAAAGATTCTTCAAAGAATCCTGCACACAGAAAATGAAAGCATACAAAACAATGAAAAGATAGGCAGTACCAAATCACAGGAGAAGAAAAGGCAAGAAAGTAGAGAGTAACATTGATTTAGCTGCACACAATCAAACTTTTAAACAACAAAGACAACTAAATGACAGGAACCGCCACATACCTATCAGTACTAACACTGAAAGTTAATGGACTTAATTGCCCCCATCAAAAGACACCATTTGGCAAAACTGGATTAAAAAGGAAGATCCAACAATCTGTTGCTTACAGGAGATCCATCTCATCAACAGAAACAAGCATTGGCTTAGGGTGAAAGGCTGGAAGAAGATTTACCAAGCCAATGGCTCCTGAAAACAGGCAGGAGTAGCAATACTTATTTTGGGAAAGTAGACTTCAAATTTACATTGATCAAATGAGATAAAGGATACTCCATACTATAAAATGGGAAATATATCAAAAGGAAATAACATTTATCAACCTATATGCACCCAACTTCAATGTACCCAATTTCATCAAACATACTCAGAAGGACCTAAAAATATATACAAACTCCAACACAGTGGTAGTGGGAGACTTAATAGCCCCCTATCACCAATAGATAGGTCATCCAAACAAAAAATCAATAAAGAAATCCTAGATGTAAATCATACTGTAGATCAAATGGACCTAGCTGATGGCTATAGAATATTTCATCCAACTGCTGCACAATATACATTCTTCTCAGCAGCCCATGGAATGTTCTCAAAAACTGATCATATCTTAGGGCACAAAATAAGCCTCAGCAAATATAAGGAAGTAGACATAATCCCATGCATTCTATCTAATCACAATGCATTAAAACTAGAAAGCAACAACAAAAACAACAGTAGAAAACATGCAAACAATTGGAAGCTGAACAACACATTGTTCAATGATCAATGGGTCATTGATGAAATAAAAGAGGAAATTGAAAGGTTTCTGGAAGTTAATGAATATGAAAACATGACCTACTGGAAACTATAGGACAAAGCAAAGGCAGTCCTGAGAGGAAAGCTTTCAGCCATGAGTGCATATATTAAAAGGACAGAAAGATCTCAAATCAATGACCTAATGCTACATCTCAAACTCCTAGAAAAACAAGAACAAGCAAATCCCAAAACAAACAGAATGAGAAAAATAATAAAAATATAAACTGAAATCAATGAAATAGAGACAAAAACAACAAAAATAAAAAGAATCAATGAAAGAAGAAGTTGGTTCTTTGAAAAAATAAATAAGATTGACAGACCCCTGGCAAACCTGACTAAAATGAGGAAAGAAAAAAGTAAAATTAGTAAAATCAGAAATGCAAAATGGAAGATAACAACAAACACCAAAGAAATCCAGGAAATCATCAGACACTATGAGACCCTATATTCTAATAAGTTTGAAAATCTTGAAGAAATGGACAGATTTCTAGATACTTATGACCATTCAAAATTGAACCAAGAGGACATTAATCACCTGAAAAGATCTATAACACGAAATGAAATTGAAGCAGCAATAAAGAGTCTCCTAAAAAAGAAAAGTCCAGGACCTGATGGATTCTCTGCTGAATTCTATCAGACATTTAAAGAAGAACACCAACCCTTCTTAAACTGTTCCACAAAATAGAAAGGGAAGGAAAACTGCCTAAATCATTTTAGGAAGCCAGTATTACACTCATCCTAAAACCAGATAAAGACACCTGCAAAAAGGAGAGCTATTGGCCAATCTCTGTAAAGAACATTGATGCAAAAATCCTCAATAAAATAATGGCAAACTGAATCCAACAACACATCAGAAAGATCATACACCATGACTAAGTTGGCTTCATCCCAGGGATGCAGGGGTCGTTCAACATATGCAAATCTATAAATGTAATTCAGCACATTAATAGAAGCAAAGACAAAAACCACTTGATCATCTCAATATGCAGAAAAAAGCTTTGACAAGATCCAATACCATTTCATGATAAAAGCTCTAAGAAAACTAGGAATAGTAGGAATGTACCTCAACATTGTAAAGGCTATATGTGACAAACCTACAGCCAACATCATACTTAATGGTGAAAAACTGAAATGATTTCCCCTAAAATCAGGAACTAGACAAGGGTACCCATTATCCCCACTCCTATTCAATATAGTACTGGAATTTCCAGGCAGAGCAATTAGGCAAGAAGAAGAAATAAAAGGAATACAAATAGGTAAAGAAAATGTCAAAATATCCTTATTTGCAGATGATATGATCCTATACTTTAAATACCCAAAAAACTCCACCCAAAAACTCTTAGACACCATAAACAGCTATAACAAGGTGGCAGGATACAAAATCAACTTACAAAAATCCTTAGCTTTTCTATACACCAACAAAGAACAAACTAAGAAGGAATACACGGAAGGAATTCTATTCACAATAGCCTCAAAAAAAATCAAATACCTAGGAATAAACTTAACAAAGGATGTGAATGACCTCTACAAGGTGAATGATAAACTCCTGAAGAAAGAGATGGAGGAAGACTACAGAAGATGGAAAGATCTCCCCTGCTCATGGATTGGTAGAATCAACACAGTAAAAATGGATATACTACCAAAAGCAATCTACATGTTTAATGCAATTCCCATCAAAATCCCAATGACATTCATCACAGAGATTGAAAAATCTACAGTAAAATTCATTTGAAAACACAAGAGACCGCAAATAGCCACAGCAATACTCAGCAAATAGAGTAATGCTGGAGGTATCACAATACCTGACTTCAAACTATATTACAAAGCAGTAACAATAAAAACAGCATGGTACTGGCACAAAAACAGACACAAAGACCAGTGGAACAGAATAGAGGACCCGGATATAAATCCACACAACTATGCCCACCTTATTTTTGACAAAGGCACTAAAAATATAATGATGGAGAAAAGACAGTCTCTTCAACAAATGTTGTTGGGAAAAGTGGTTATCTGTCTGCAAGAAACTGAAACTAGATCCATGTTTATCACCCTGTACTAGTATCAACTCAAAATGGATCAAGGACCTTAATATCAGACCCAAAACTCTGAAGTTAGTACAGGAAGGAGCAGGAAACACTCTGGAACTAATAGGTATAGGCAAGGACTTCCTCAACAGAACCCCAGCATCTCAGCAACTAAGAGAAAAGATGTACAAATGGGACTTCATAAAACTAAAAAGCTTCTGCACAACAAAAGAAATGGCCTCTAAACTGAAGAGTCCACTCACAGAGTGGGAGAAAATATTTGTCAGCTATCCATCAGACAAAGGACTGATGACCAGAATATTCAGGGAACTCAAAAAACTACACTCTCCCAAAATCAATGAACCAATAAAGAAATAGGCACTGAAATAAACAGAACTTTCTCAAAAGAAGAAATTCAAATGGCCAAAAAACACATGAAAAAAATGCTCACCATCTCTAACCATAAAGGAAATGCAAAAAAAAACTACACTAAGATTCCACTTTACCCCTGTTAGAATAGCAGTCATCAAAAACACCACTAACAACAGTTGTTGGTGAGGTTGTGGGGAAAAAGTAACGCTTGTACACTGCTGGTGGGAATGCAAGCTAGTGCAACTACTATGGAAAAAATTTGGAGTCTTCTTAAAAATCTAAACATAGATCTCCCATATGATACAGCAACCCCACTCCTAGGGATATACCCAAAGGAATGCAACTCAGGTTACTCCAGAGACACCTACACATCCATGTTTATTGCAGCACTATTCACAATATCCAAGTTATGGAAACAGTCAAGATGCCCCACTACTGAAGAATGGATTAAGAAAATGTGTTATTTATACACAATGGAATTGTACTCAGCCATAAAGAAGAATGAAATCTTATCATTCGCAAGTAAATGAATGGAACTGGAGAACATAATTCTGAGCGAGGTTAGCCAGGCTCAGAAGACCAAATATCGTATGGTCTTCCTCATAAGTGGACTTTAGATCTAGGGCAAATACAGCAATGTGGTTGGAGTTGGGTCACATGATAAGGGAAGAGCACACATGGGAGGTATGGTGATAGGTAAGCAACCCAAAACATGATAGTATTTGATGTCCCACTGCAGAGGAGCTAATACAGAAACCTTAAAGCAACAGAAGTCAACACGAGAAGGGATCAGGAACCAGTGAGATGAATCAGGAATCAGGTAGAGATGAATCTACTTGGGTTGTAACACATTTGTACATGGAGGCAATGCTAGGAATCTCTCTGTATAGCTATCCTTATCTCAACTAGCAAAAATGCTTTGTCTTTCTTACTATTCTTATGTTTTCTCTTCAACAAAATTAGAGATAAGAGCAGAACAGATTCTGCCTAGAAGTGAGGGGAGTGAGGGGAAGGGGGGCGGGGAGCAGGGGGGAGTAATGACCCAAACAATGTATGCACATGTGAATAAATGAATAAAAAAAGTAAAAAATCTGAAAATAATAATAGGTGAGTATAGAAATGCTGATGAAGATGATCACCATGATGACAAAGGCAGAGAGCAGTTATGCTTATGCTCACATGAAGCATTTAAAATGTAATCTTTATAATTATTGTTATAAGGTATTATTGCAGTTATTATTAGCCTTTTATATATGAGAAACTCAAGGGTCTAATAAGTTAAATAACTTCTAGAGGTAAAAGTTAGGGTTAGAATACAATTTCAACTCGCACTCCAATATTTGCATTTTTAGTCATTGTACAAAATGCTGTGAGAAATTTGACCTGGATTTCACCAATCAAAAAGTGTTACTTATAAAGTACCATTCAATATTGAGAGTATGTTTTCTCCTTGAGTTTCTCAGACAACATAGTATGTATCTTATAAATCAGATAATAATTGTGCAGCTCATGTATAGAAAGGAGTTGTGTCTGCTAAGGAGATAAAACAGGACAAATTTATTTATGATTTTTGTCCTGTTTCATAAATAAAATTTTTATATTTATAAAAATATAAATATTTTATTACCACTTAAAAAGAATGAGTAGTTATGGCTTTTTGTACTGTTTTGCCTTTTTTTGCTTTATTGCTGAGCTGTGGCTTCCAATGTGCCTAGAAGTTTCTCACTAGGGGCCAAACTAGATTCTATGTTAATTCTCAGAATTAAATTCAGTGCTGTGATGATTGTTTTAAAGCATTCAATTTAATATTATTCTTATATAAGTCTCCAAGGTGCTAGGGGACGATGATGGCTTATAGTTACCACTGAATGATAAACTTTCTGGTATTGACCTTACTGGGTATCATAGCTGTGCTGGGGTCTATGTTGAACAGGACCAACGGCTGAAAATATTTACACATTTTAATTTTATAAAATTAAAAATTATCTTCAAATTGTTCTTAGCCTTGCTGTGTTATGGGAGAGAGTCCAAAAGTTCTGTCAGGTCATGTGGCGCATATTTGCTTAGTATTATCAATATTAGTAATGATAATAAGAGTTTACAGTGGCTAACTATATGCTGTGGACTTGGAATTATATATGCTTTACTTCATAAATTTACCAAAAGGCATTTCATGTTACATACTTATTCTTATTTTAAAAATGACGACATAAACCTCAGAGAAGCTGAATAAGTTGCCCAAGGTCACACAGATAACATGGGCTAGCACTGGGTTTTGATCACATATTTTGCACAAGTGTGTTCAGAGGCTCTGTAAATGGAATTTGTGCAGTTTCAAGAGTAATGGAGGCACATAGAATGACCATTTTTTTCTGTGGGCTGACACCTGGGTCATCATTCATGACAGCTTGATGCACACTTGCTGATTCCAAGTGTCAGTTGAGAATGGCTGATGCAATGGCCCCATAGCACTCAAATTTGTTGGAAAATTCTATGTTGATCTTTATTAAAAAACAAAAACAAAAACAAGCTTAGGCTTCCGAGGTTGGCTTTTTCAGTCCTGACGCATAATTTTGAGAGCGGAGAGTTGGCATGCCTGAGGTGTGAAGATGATGTACTTCTTGTAGACATGAAAGCACTCAAAAATAAAGCAAGGCCATCGACCTGTCATTTGTGTTTTTCCTACTCAGGCTTTTAAAAAAGAAACTAAGGTCAATTAACCAGGAAGCTTAACCTTTTTTAGCTTGTCTTTTTTTGCATAGGCTTTTAGCCTTTTAAATAAATCATTTTTCTCTTCTGTCTTTCCCAACCCCCTTTCCATTTTGAACATGTTCTTGGATTTCTCATGCTGGGCCTAAGGAGCAGACTGCTTATATTCAAGAATGATTTGGAGGGGATAAAGTGTGCAAGATTTTGAATTCTTGCCATAAGTCCCTGGCAGACAGCCAGGCAGCCTCAGAGGAATAAGGCTAATGAAGGAAGGGTAAAGAAGATCCGGGAGTGCGGCTGGTAATGCAGTATTCATTTAATTGGGAGCAGGTACCGGTGCAAACTTCTCCATTTTAATTGGAAAAAGGGAAGGGGATTGTTAAGGAAGAAGGAAAAAAGAATGCATAAAGTTTTCAAGCCTAGGAGCCAAAGGCAGCCCTGTCTATGCGAGAGAAAGAACTCAATTTAGGGCAATTTGCTCTGCAAGCTGGGCTGCAGCCTCCCCTGGGAATAGGGATGAGGAAGAAAATGAAACCAAAAGAGAACTTGATAAAATCACCTAGCACAGACAATCTCAGTAGAATAGGTTTTACTGAGTTAAATCTGCCCCAATCAATATGATTCTTTTCATATAAGTTACAAATAAAAAGCCACAAGATTACAATAAAAATCGAGACTCGAGCGCTGCTGATGTTGCACCTGGGAGTCTTAAGAACTTGTTATGGAATATATGTTTTTGCAACTATAATGTTTGTTTTTCCTTTCACCCTGGTCATGCGAATCAAGTCTTTGCTTTCCTTTCCCATCCATTCAGTTTCATATATTGTTTTTAAAAACCAATTTCCCTTGCACTAGAGGTTGGGTATCAGTAGTTTTTGTTTGTTTTGAATTGTGTACAACCTGACTTTGAGCGGATTTCTCACACTAATAATGAACAAAGATATTTCTTCCTATTCTAAAATTTGTGAATGAGGATTTATAAATTTTAATATATAAGTAAACAATAAAAGAGAGGCAAATTTTCATTAAGAAAGCAATAGTTTTTGATGTCTATAAGAATTAAAATAAACCTTATAATTTTATATTGAATAACCATCAGTTCTAATCTTATTTGTCTATGTGGTAGAAATAAAAGTTTTGAGTAGCTAATGATTTTAGTGTGGTAACTAATTTTGATCTTTAATGAATAAGGGGGAAAAAGGCCAAGCAAAACATTTTAGTTTTCTTTTCCTTTCAAAATGGTTGACTAATTGACAAAGATCTTGGAGGGCAGTCTTTATTTTAGTACATGTAAGTACATCTCAAAATGTGGTGCAGTTGTCACTCCAAGTATTCTACCTATTTTTTTCTTAATGTAATCTGGATAAATGGATCAATTGAGCTACTAAAAATGTTATAGAGGATCTGCCTATGTAAGCACTGTGGAAGATGCAAAAATGAAAGCAACACAGAACCTGTTACAAGAAACTTACTTGGTTTATGGAAAGCCAGGTAAAGAATAAAATATGAAGGCCAAATACAAAATTAGATAACAGAAGAATTATGTTCCCAAATAATATATAATTGACAAAGTTGCAAGCCACATTTTTTTAAGTTTCAAGGCCAATATCTGGATATCTGAATATGATCATATTTGATCCTGTGTCATATTTGGGGAGGAACAACAGTATGATCCAGATGGTTTGTTAAAGCTGGGAGGTATCTGAAACAAATGGTGCTTCAGTTGCCTTGTATTTAAAAGAGCAGGAGAGTATGTATGAGATTATACCAAATTTAGGAAATGATACACATTGAGGACAGATATACAGACATGATATACATTGAGAGGACAGAGGGGGGTGGCAAGCATATTTAAGAAACACTGACTATACCAGAGATAGTTATACAGAACTATATTCTGCAGTACAAAAATAAGAGGTTTTGCTTAAATTTTTTAATAAGGATAATAGTCTTTTAGGAAGAGTGACTCAGTGGCAGCATGCGGAGTGAATGTGAAGGCTTCACATTTGCTCACAATCCCTTTTTTCTCCAACATTAGATATTCTTTTTCTGTGTTATTCTCCACTGACAGTCTCCACCCACAAAGCTGTTTCACAGAGCTTTACCTCCTGCCTTTGCTTACAGTGGCCCTCCTCCTCCTCACTGCAGCTGGCAATGTCCACACAGCTGTCAGCTCTTAGTGCCACAGAAGTGCAGAATGTGAGGAAACAGTAGGGGAAAAAAGCTCTTTTCCCAGTTCACAACTGCACTTGTGTCTAGCTACCCTAAGGCTTTCATGAAAGCATTCCAATAGCTACTGTCTCTCAGGACTTCTAAGAATCACTGTAAATCTCTCAAAGGACAGTTCTCTCACCTCTTCCCCTTTTACCTCTAGAACTTGAATAGGACAGGCAGACAATGATGCTATCCCCTTCATTATTCTTGTCTACAAGAACTTGGTGTCTGCTGGCCCCAACTAAAAGTTTCTCCCTTTCTTGAATTATAAAACAAAACATCCATACAAATCAAGGGTTACAACCAGGGGCTTGTATGTACTTTATATGAGTGAATGGGAGAAGCACTCTTCTCCCATTCTGTATTCAGTTCAACCATCCAAAATGCTGTTTCACTAAGGGTCTGTAATCTGGTATTTATATGATGGGGTTTAGTATCTGGGAAAATAGTGAATTGGAGGGTTTCCTTTATCTCACTTCCATTGTTCCCTTTCTACACCTTTACCCTGGGACCATATTTAAAAGAGATGAAAACAATTAAAATAACTTTGAGGGGCTTTTCAATTCCTGGTCCTTTTTATAGGAGTATTGAATTGTTGGCATCTTTGGTTATCTTTATAAAGGGGAAGAGGGCTGATGTGCCATGATATTTGTCAAAATATCCCACATAGATTACCACCTGCTTAGTTCATGTACATGAAAACTCTGTCTTGATATCTTGGGCATACTTCTGTAAAAATAAAGAAACTACCCATTTAGAGTTGGAAGGGATCTAATAATTACCAAATTGAAATGTAATGAGACTGAATATATTTGGAAGTAAGAGGTAAAATTATTTTAGAAGCATTTATGTTAGAAGCATTATGTTAGAAGCATTTTTTATGTTAGAAGCATTTATTTTAGAAGCATTATTTTAGAATGATAATATGTTGTAATTCTAAAAAGTACTAATATCACAGCTGATCACCTCCAAGAGAAATGAATTAATTAAAAGTCTATTTGTGGCTGGGCCTGGTGGCTCACACTTAGAAGGAGACAATCAGGAAGATCAAGGTTCAAGGCCAGCCTGGGCAAAAAGTTAGTGAGAACCCTATTTCAAACAATAAGCTGGACATAATGGTGCATTCCTGTGATCCCAAGTAGGGAGCAGGACAGGTGGGAGGATCATAGTCTGAAGCCATTCCCTGGCAGAAATGCAAAACCCTACCTGAAAAATAACTGAACCAACCAAACAAACAAAAAGGCTGGAGGCATGACTCAAGTGGTAACACTCCTGCATATCAAGTGTGAAGCCCTGAGTTTACATTCCAGTACCAACAAAAAGAAAAAAAAACAAAAAAACCCACCAAAACCTATTTGTGTATGGAGAAATTCTGGTTAGTTCACATTTAGTCTTGTTCCTTTTTGAGAATTATCATTTGTACAAATTCTAACTGAAGATGTATCACTGGAGTGGAGACATACACATAAAATTTAACATTGTCTGTCTTATAGACTGCACCAATGTTATATTAATATAGAAATAATCAGTTCCAGTGTTAAAAACAAGTTACATTATTGATTTTAGTAGACAATACTAGGCTCACATTCAACTAACATTTATTGACTAGATTCACATTCAACTAACATTTATTGAGCTGCAAATCTTGCCAGAAATTGTGCTGTTGTATGGTGTCTATTATTTAACCTACAATTCCTAAGAGTGAGGAATGGAATAGGTGTTCACATTCACGTCTAACAGATTGGAAATGGGAAGTCTGCCTGACTCCATGTCTAGTGAGTCCTAAAGGTGGAACTTGGAGCCAGGGATTCCCTGATGCAGGTGTGAATGCTAACTAATGATTTTGCTTTCATTAAATTTATAACCTGTTCAGCTTCTCTTTACTCCTTTATCTGCAGTACTCCTCTGGAACTATTCAAAGTCAACATTCTTGTGAATTTTCTACATATATGGTGGATGAGGGAAATATACAAATATACAAATACCAATGTAGTAAATACAAATATACAAATACCAATATACAAATACCAATGTAGTAAACCAATAGTACATGCTTTCTTTTAAATTATTAATTTTGGTGATAAAGACTATTAAGAATGGCTGTAGCTTTATTATGATATCATAGATAGTTTTAGCTTTGTGTAACTTAAAATAATAACTTCTAAACTCTCCCAAATAAATGCATTTTTACTAATGCTAAATGATTTTTTTTTAGAGTCCACATATGAATGACATTATTAGTACTTGTTTTCCTGTGCCTGGCTTATTTCACTTAACATAATTATCTCACATTCAACCCATGTTGTGACAAGAGACAGGATGACATTCTTTTTTATGATATAATAGTATTTTAATATATTTAGATACCACATCTTCTTTATCTATTTATTTGTCAGTCTCTGAATCCCTAGGGTTGTTTCCATATACTGGCTATCATGTAGTGCTGTGATAACATGGAAATGCCTATGTGTCTTTGATGCATCAATTCCATTACATATATATATATTTATATATATATATATATACATATACATATATATACATATATATACACATATGTGTAAAATGTATATGTTGGATCATATGGTTTCTCTCTAATTTTTGAGGAATATCTATTATTTTCAAATATAGCTACACTAATTTATACTCTTATTAATGGTGTGCAAGGGTTTCCTTTTCTCTGCATCATAGCCATCATTTACTATCTTTTTTTTTTTTTTTTATAAAAGCCACTCTTACCAGGGTAAGGTGATATCTTATTGTGGATTTGGTTTGTATTTCCTTGGTGATTCAAGGGGTTTTTGTTTGTCTTATTTTTCTGCTCACAACTCAATCAAGGATCATTCAATACAGTTAGTTGTCTTGTCGTCATCTCTTTTATTTAGAAATCATCCCTCTTTTTGTTTTTTTCATTATTGAGACATTTGAAAAGATCAGGCCAGTTCTTTTTTATGATCCATGGTTATTTCTATATTACTGGTTAAACATTTTCATCAGCAGTATCAAATGGTTGATCTTGTGTCCTTTTCAGTGTATTGCATCAGGAAGCCTATAATGACTTGCTCCATTATTGGTTATTGGCAATGCTTTATTATCTAATTATTTGATTAAGATGATATCTCTTACATTGTTGTACTTTAACAGTCTCCTTTTTTCTTGCTATTGACAAATGATTGTGAGTGGTTCTTTAAAATCCTGTTCTCCACAAAATTGAATTTAATATTTTTAGTATTCATTAAGGCATATTTCTTGGCTTAGTTATTACATTCGTGCTTGGAAAATAATGATTTTCTGCTTGTATCATAAAATTTGTGTTTACTAATACACATTCTTTGAGGAAGAATTTCCTCCTCTGTCTTTAATTTTTTAAAATATCATTATGGATGGAAAAATTTTGATTTTGTATTTAATGTGTTATCATATACTACTATTATTATTTTTTTTTTTGGTTATTCAAAGTGTCTGAAAAATCTGTGGTGAAAACACCTTCAATTTGGTTTCTGTGTTCTTTGGTATAGCGTTAGGAATCATTAAGCACTTACTTGTTTTCTAGCTCAGCAAACTATTTCTAACTTGCCTCACACTTTTCTGCCCAAGAGCTGGAATCAATTATCGCTCTAAGAAGCCCTTGTTCTTTTTAGTTGGGATCTGTACTTAGAAACCAAGTTTTGGGTTCATGGTGTGCTTATTGTTTCTGTGTACTTTCCATGGAATATATCTAGACAAAATAGGTATGTGTACATCAGTATAGATGTAAATTACATACCTGAGTGTATATATACACAAAAATGTATGTATATGTATTATGCTGAAATCTACATTGCAGGGTTCTTCCACACTTTTCTCCAGTCCATGTTTGAATCTAACTTTTCAGTGAGAATCTTGACTCTTGACAACATCACTAATCGACTCATTTAGTATATTCTACAGTTTCCATAAAATATTTTCAGAATTACTATGTTAATTTCCCTGCCAAAAACAAACTTGCTAAGTAAACATGAATATTTTTTGAAAGTTCTTCAGTCTTTTAAAATATGTTCTTATATTAAGAGTATATAGACATAGTACTACATTCAAAAGATACTTAAGGTTTTCTTCCATGTAGATGTATGCACTCTTATGTATGAGAACATGTTTCTTCACAGCCTCACCAGCAGAGTGTACTGTCAAGCTTTGAATTCACGTCAATCTTGATAAGTGAGAGATGCTTAATCAGTGCTGTTCTAATGTGCATTTTCATACAGGAAGTGACCCTGATCATCTTACATACATTTTAAAGTGTTGTTTTCTTGTGGAGTCTGTATTCAAGTTTGTTGCTTAAATGTCAGAATTCTTTATATTTTTAGAATATTAATTTTTTTATCTGTCCTGTGTTGTGTGTAGATTTTCTCAAATTTTATTATTTTTCTGTTAATTTCATTTATGGTATTTCTCCTCAAAAAGGTAATTTTAAAATGTATTGTAATAGTTAATTTCTTTTTCATTGTACCTGAATTTTTTAGTAAAATTTAGAAAGGCCTTCACCATACTGATAAAGAAATTAATTCATGCTCTGCTTTAGTATATGTATGGTTTCATTTTTTTATATTTAGTTTATTTTGATATACTTGAAGTATCTGGCATTATATTTTCTGAAATGATATTCAGTATATTCAATCTTTTATTTAAAAGTGTGTCTTTAGAAAATTATTATGTATTAAATTTATATATGTACTTAAGTCTATCTCTGAACTTTCTCTTTTGTTCCATTTATGCTAACATAACACCCTGCTTTGATTACCTTGTTTACTCAATGTATCTTAGACAGAGAGACAGTTCCATTTTCTCTACTCTCCTTTTCTGTCTGATAGTGTTTTAACATTTTCTTTAAACTCATTTTTCGTATCACTTGTTTTCTTCTAAGTACTTAAATGTTTTGGTGGCCATCGTAGTGTTTCTTTTCCATTGAATGCACTAACTGATAATTTGTATATGTAGAGTACATTAATTTATGTTTATTAGTTGCCTTTCTACCATTCTGAATCTTAACTTTTGTTTCAGATTGCTCACTGAATTATTTTGAGTTTTACATATATACTAGCATGTGTCATGTCATTTTCAAATAGGATGTGTTAATTTTTCTTTTATATTTTTATGTCTCCAGTTATTTCCTCTTAATTGATTTCAGTGGTTACTATATCTCACATACAGGGTTAAAAATTTAAATAGTGAAAAATTTTGCCTTATTCTTGATTACAGAAGGAATATTGTATAATTTCCTAGTGGGTCAATTAAGTGGATTATTGGCTTCAGGCGACACACATGCACACACAGATTCTTATTTTATTTAGAATGGATGTTGAAATTTGCTGAATCTCATGTTTTCCACATCTATGGGCATAATTGTGTGGTTTTTCTTTTTATATTTACTAATAGGGTGAAGTACACTAATAGATTTCCAAATAGTAAACTACTCTTGCATTCTGAACTAAATGCCACTTCACAGTGGTATATTTTTGTATGCACTATTGCACTTGGTTTGCAAATATTTATTTATAATTTAGAAGAAATATTTAAAAATATTATTTCCTTCTTTGAGCTATTGTTATGAGATTTAGGTATCTATGTTTTATATACTTTCTCCCCCCAAAAAATTCAGATTTGGGAAGGTTGGTTGTCCTCTTACATTCTTGAATTATTTAGTAGCATTGAACTTTTTTTTTTTTACCATTGGAGGTTTCTTGTAAATTTCTTATAAAACTACCTGGACTTATGCTCTCTACATGGCATAATGTCTTGATAATTTCCTGTATTTCCTCTGTCGAAAGTTTTTGTTTATATTTTCAGTCTTTTCTGATCTGTAACACAGATCTTAATAAAATTTACATTTTTATTACATTTATTTCAAGTTTATATTTCATGTAGTCTGTATCTTTCCATCTGTTTTTCCCATTTGAAATGGCACATCGTCTTACTTCCTGACATTTTAAAATTTGATTAATAAGCTGATTTGATTCTTCTTTTCTGTTTCCTTCTCTCATCCATTCAGTTTCAGTATATTTGTCAGAACACATAGCATTTGCATTCTTGTACATTTGTCCACAAGTTTTGCTTTATTTTGTTTTTCATGTTAGATCTATAATTGAATATATTAAATACCTATGTTATTCTGTGATATTTTGCAAGGGGACGAGGCTCCTGAACATAATATTCCTTGACATCTTCCACACTTAAAAACTGTTTTTTTTTTTTTTTAAATAGCTTCTATAGTTGAAGGATGGCTTATGTTAGGTCCCTGAAGTTTTGAAGATATTACTCTGTTTTTGTCTTATTTTATGTTTTCCAATGAGAATTCCTACTCTAACATTATATTCATTCCTTTGTAAATTCCTTGGTCTTTTCCTTTGTAAACATTTTTTTATTTCTGTAAGGCATTGTTTTATCTTTATGGTCATAGTTGTATTAGAATATGTCTAGGTTGTTCAATCTGGATCTTTTCTAACCACATCTTGAGCCTTTTGAAAGAAGTTCCAATCCTGTGGTTTTAAATATTAATGCTATCCTTTTAGTTTTTCTTTTATCCCCATGAACTCCAGTTGTATGTGTATAGGACATTCTCATCCTTTCTTGTGTATCACTCACTTTCTTAGCCTTTTTATCTCTTTGTTTCATTTTGTTCCCCTTGGTTATTTTTAATCATTTATTAAATGTCCCTCATTACTTTTTAAGTTAAAAATATTCTACCTTAGTCATGTTGTAAAGGTAGTTTTTACTTCTGAGTGGACTGTGACATTTTCTTCTGTTCTTTACTGAACTTCCTTAACTTGTGTGGTTGTGTGTGTGTGTGTGTATGTGTGTATGTGTGTGTGTGTCTATGTGTGTGTGTGTATATGTGTATGTGTGTGTATGTGTATGTGTGTGTATATGTGTGTGTATGTGTGTGTATGTGTGTGTGTATGTGTATGTGTGTATATGTGTGTGTGTGTATGTGTATGTGCGTGTGTGTGTATGTGTGTGTGTATGTGTATGTATGTGTATATGTTTATGTGTGTGTATGTGTGTATGTGTATGTGTGTATGTGTGTGTGTGTGTATGTGTGTGTATGTGTATATGTGTGTGTGTATGTGTGTGTGTATGCGTATATGTGTATGTGTGTGTGTGTATGTGTATATGTGTATGTGTGTGTATGTATGTGTATATGTGTGTGTGGGTATGTGTATATGTGTATGTGTGTGTGTGTACGTGTATGTGTGTATGTGTGTGTGTGTGTGTGTGTGTGTGTGTGTTTAGGGATGTGGATGGAACAAGAGGAATACTAGTCAAGTATTCTACCACTGAGCTTCAACCCTAACCCTTTAACTTGTTTTACATCTTCAGTTTGTTCATCTTTCTATGTCTTAAAATTTTTGATTATAAGGTTACTTTTCAATATCTGAGAACACTTTTAAGGCTTGTTTCTGATGAGGGTGTTGTGTTATAGGATTTTTCTGCTTCAAGATTGTTTGAGGGGGGAAATTTGAGTAACTAGGACAATTTTATTCTCATATTCTATTTTGTTCTAATAGTAACTTTGCTTGATCTCATTGACATTTACTATTGTGCATTTACATGGATGGGGAATTTTGGCAGTTTGTAAATATATTAGCTCCTATATGCTGTCTTCAGATACTATTACAAAGTACTGTTTATGGAAGATATTATATCTGTATATATTTGATTTTTTGACATTTTTCATTTACTTGTTTCCGTGGGCTTTTTAATTTCTGCTTCTTGCTTTCCTTTTGTTGTAACCACTAAGCCTTTAAGTTAACACTTTTACTCCCCATGATTGCCCTCTCTAATTATATATACACTCCCAAGTCCTTTGCTTTCTCCAATGCTCAGTCCTGTAATTCAGTCCTGTAGACTTGTCAACATCTACTTATTTAGTCTACTGCTCTTTTTTCTGGGGGTGAATTGACCTTAGGTGTGCCAGATAGTTCCCTAATTCCCTCTCCTCTTTTCCATACTATCTCCATCTGATCCTTCATATAGTAGTGGATACTACTTTTACTCTCCTCTCCTCTTTTCCATACTATCTCCATCTGATCCTTCATATAGTAGTGGATACTACTTTTACTTCTGCTTTTGTGTATTTTCTTTCTGACATAATTTGAAGACTTATCTGAATTTCAGCAGTACTGTAGCATGGATTATGAATGGATACTATTTACTGTCTTTATTGATCTCTGTCTCTGTCTTTTTGTCTCTGTCTGACTGTCTAGCTCTTGTTCTCTCTCAACCTTCAACCTTTTTCAGGTTTCAGTGTTCATGGTTTCTTATTGAAATCCAGAAACCTCTCTCTGGTTACTGCAAAGTTGCTTAATTGTTAGAAATAAAATTTCATTTTCACATGTGAAAAAATTGGTTTGATTGGTACTACATTAACTTACTACTATGTAAATTGGATTCTGCATTATAGAAACCATAACCATCTGCAATGAAAATGCCTTATACCCCTAGACTAAAATTCCCTTTCAGGTCATGCTGATATGTAAGTGTTCTAATTTTTATTGCTAGAAGTTCTTTCTTCCTAGTTGTTTATTACTCTCAGTCTTGCAAAAGAACGTTTTATAATAATACAAGTATGTGCTCTGGAGTGAAACTTCCTGAGATTTTATCCTGGTTCTGCCACTTGCAAGATATACAAATGTAAAATTTATTTAATTCCTCTGTGCCTCAGTATTCTTCCTGAAAAATTGGGGTAACAACACTATCTATGCATAGGGCTATTAACACATATATAAAACTTAGAAATGTTGGCATTAGTGTTCAATAAATATTTGCTCACTATTTTGTAGCCAAGAGGCTAAAGGTTGTAAGAACTAATTTCTAACAGCATAGTTAGACTCTTCCTATACTAAAAAAATGTTTCTTTCAAAATCTTAGGAAAACTTAATAATAATGAAAATTACCAATGCTCTTAAATAGTTTTTGAGTTAGTTTTCCTTAGAGTAAATGATGTCTTTGGTAGTAAAGTGGTGACAGTGGCAAGAGCTACTCTTCTTGAGTTCTTAGTGTAGATTATATGGATTGTTTCACAATTCTGATCATTTTGTTCTCGTTTTATTACATATATTTAGCTTTTATAGTTGAATGAAATATTAAATTATATCTTTCTTATTAGTTACACTAAAGCTTTGAGCATGCATGTAATTTCATTTAATTTTAAAAGTATATTTGTTTTTAACTGGTACCGAGGAATATTTTTATATTGTACATGTTAAGGGGGTAATGTGATGTTTCAATACACACATACATTATATAATGCTTAATTCAGATTAAGCATATCTATCTCCTCATTTTTTCATTTCTTTTTGGTAAAAACATTAAAAGTCCTTCTTTAGACTTTTAAAAATGTATTGCACATTCTAATTATCTAGAATCACCGTACATTACAATATCACAGGAGAACTTCTTATTTCTATCAAACAGTAGTTTAGTATGCATTGATCAACCTTTCCCCAACCTTCTGTTCCCTCAACTTCCCTTAACCTCTGGTGACAACCATTCTACAGTAACTTCTATGAGATTTCTTTATTAGTTCTCCATGTCTGTGAGGTCATAAGGTACTTTGTCTTTTTGTGACTAGGTTTTTTCACTCAACATAATTATCTCATTTCATCCATATTGTAGCACATGACAGGATTTCATATATTTTATGGCTAAAGAGTATTTCAGTGTGTTTATGTACCACTTTATCTTTATTCATTCATCAACTGAAGAACACATAGTTTATTTCCATATCTTGGCTATTATGTGCAGTGCTGCCATTCACATGGGAGTATGATGTTTCATTGTTATACTGATTTCATTTCCTTTGTATAAATAACAATTGATGAGGTTGCTTTATCAAGTTATAGTTCTGTTTTAATTTTTTTGAAGATTAGGCATATTTCTCTTTTCATACCATCATCACTATAAATAATTAGACCATTGTTCATAATTTTGTGAGTATTTTGTATTGTGCTGTGAGAGATTTGGTAGGCATATTCTCTGTAGTTTTCTAACAATTCCAAACATGGGATTATTCCAAATTCAATATTTTATGGTGTGATCATGTGCGCACATACTTTTATTTGAAATTGGATATTCATCTGAATCTGTATAAAGGGAATCTCAGTCCTTTAAATCCTTCCAGATAACAGTGAATTACTATTGATGACCATCTCCAATGTGCTCAAAACCCTTTTACCAGGTCTGTCCACATTTTGCCTCTGCTAGGGTCAAAGAGTGTTGCCAACCCAGATTTTGCTATAATTGAATTTTTCAGCCTGGCAATTTCATAACCAAGGAGTAGTATGAATTTGAACAGCACATTCACAGAAGATATTATTTTTCTATTCTCAAGCTTTGATTCTCTGCATTAGTTTTGCTTCAAAGTCAGTAGTATTGTTTGAGTGTAAATTCATCCTGAAGTTTAGTCTTCATTTTTTTTCCTGGTTCTTAAGGATTTTCTCTAATTGGTTGTAAACTTATAACGTACTGTAGAATGTATTGGTTGTCATATGTCCAGCAGGTGAGTGTTTTGCTATAATGGAATTTTACAGAAACCTTTAAAGTGTAATTCTGATTTTTAGAGTGTTAATTCTTTTTTTTAGCCTTTTAAATTTTATTTTACTTTTTTGATGTATATTAATTACACTTTATGACATTTCATATATGAATACATATATGAATGTAGTTTGATCATAGTTATGGCTCCATTGCTCTCTTATCCCCTCTTCTCCTCTTCCTTTCCCTTTATGTCTTTTATCTTGTTTCACTTCTTCTGTCTTTTGAAGTATATCTTCACAACTTTTTCTCCATGTTGTTTAGTGGTATGTGATTTTTTGATCCCCTACTCTCAGAACAGTTCTGTAAGCTTGGACTCATAAATTACAATTTGTTGCAAAATTAAATTGTTGGAATCTCATTTTTATCTAAAATCTGCTATTGCTTCAGTCCCTTCTAGTGTTTAATGCTGTAAAGAAGTTTGGTGACTGCTGATTTCTTTTGTTGCATTGTAGTTAATTTTTTGTCATTTTTTAGCTGATGGCTTACAAGATTTTTTAACATTATTACTAGTATTATTGAAATTAAAACTTATTAACAAGTTTTATATTTTCCATCATGCTGCTTAAACTGTGTTCTAAGAAACAGATTTTTCTGAGTGGTGGTATTTGGAACATGAGGAGAAATAAACTTAATTCATGGGAAATTCCTCTTTCCACTCAAAAGGTATGTGCTTTGGGAGTGGAATAAGAGATTTCCCAGTTTCCTGGTTACATAATTTCTGTGTCACTGAATCAGAAGAATTAAGTTCACAGTTTTTTTTTTCTCAACTAATATCAGTTCATGAGGAGTAGCTTTGGCATTCTTTGATGTGCATTGAGTGTCAGCTTTAGTCTTAGTTTGTATTTTACACATTCATATGTATGTTTTAGTCATAGTTTATATAGTGTGCTTTTGGGGGTTGTGGCAAGTAAACCTTTTAAATCATAGTCTGTCTACATTTTAGTCACTGAAATTTGTTACTTAGATTATGTTTAAGTGTTAGCTTATTTAAAACTGCTTTATACATATATTCTATAGAACAGCCTTAAATATTTTAAAGTCATGTGCCCTTGTCACGATCTAGCACTGCTATCTTGGTCACTGACCTTTCCTAAATTATTTATTTTGTTATTTTTATTGAAAAATATTATAAGAATCCTAGCCAGATAAAGTACTTTGCATGTATTTGTAATATAATCAGAATAAGAAATAAAATTAAATTATAAAATTTTAATTTTTTGTGTTGTGTTTCCATTTTTTGATGGAATAATTGGTGAAGAATGTCTCTTTCTAAAATGTTATTTGGACAGTGCTGTACAATGAAATTAGAAATGAGAGCTAGAAAAGACTTTTAAATTTTTATTCTCCCTTAAAAAATAGATAAGAAGGCATGAATTTAATTTTATATTAAGAAATGAATCAAAAGTCAAATTTATTCCTTAAAGAGTAAGTTTTAATTATAAAAATTGCCAACAAAATATTTTAATGAATCAAGTAATATAAATATGTTATGTTACGTAAGTATTTAAATAGAAATTAACAATTGAAAACTATAACACTATCTAGCTTAAGTGTAGTTTTCTGAAATATTGTGCTCCTAGAGTTGTAAAATATCAGGTTTATATTTAATGTGTTGTTTTAAATAACACAGTACACTTTCTTGTAATGATCTAATTTCTGGATGTCAGGCATCGATTGCCCAATATGATGTATTCAAGAAAAGCAATCGGGAAATGAAATGGGTTATTTCCCTAAACTCCATTGCAGTCCATTTGGTTTTCTATAATTGAGACCAAATTTTCCATCTGCCTTCGTCCTCTGTTAATGAGTTCAGCTAAAACCATCACATTTCCTCCTTTTGAATTTCTGCTACTATAACCCTTGATTAAATGTCAGGTTTTTGTTTTCATTGTTTTACTTTTTTCCCCCTATTTACATTTTTGACAGCCTTCTCTCTCAACTGAATACTGTTATCACTTCTTTATTTTAATCCTCTCCCAAGCTGCCTATATTATCACCCCTGTGTTTCAGAACTCAGAGTCTTACCCTTTAATCCACTAATTGGCTTTTTACCCCAGCTTGCCTTGCCTCCTCTTTGTGCATCTGACCCTTCTTTATACTGCAAACCTGCCCATCCGGCTTAAGGTCCTGCCAAGATCTTACACTGTGCCCTCCTTCTTCACCCAGAAGACTTTATTATTTTCCCCTTCATTCTCACAAAAGTTTTTGTGTTTATATCATCCATTATAATAGTTTTCTAGAATAAATAGCACATTTTTCCATTTTGAAATAAGTTTTAAAGGAGATATTTATTTTGTGAAGTCAGTATCTTTTGATTAAGTGTATACATTGGTTTCAATGGCTGAGAAAATGTATGTAATTAGCATTTATTTCATCCTGTATATTTTCCTTCTGGTGAAGAAGGAGTATATGCTTATTATTCATTCAATGAGTGCTTTTCTCTTTAAATATGAATACAATCAAAATATTATTTTAAGAAATTAAAATTTATACTTACTTTTTAGTGAGTTTGAACATGTCACAAAATGAAAATGTATGAAAATGAGCCAAGACAATATTTCTTATAAAGTTTCTGTAGATATAATGACTGACAAATTTGTCATGTTGTTCTATTTGTCATGTCCTTATCATATATTCTATGTAATACGACTTTATGAATGCAGGACAAATTATAGAGGAATATGTTGGTATATATATATATATATATATATATGTATATATAAGCTATTAAGTTCAATCACATCTAAGAAATCTTGAATGTATCAAAAGTTTGAAATCTAAGTTATTTTCTAAAGATCTTATGAAAGTACATTTTCTTTTTCTTCACCTTGACCTTATTTTTGTCATATGCTCAGACTGCAATCATCATGGTTTCTATTATAATGAGCTTATAACTTGGGCTGATTTTATTAACTGTAGGTAATTTTCAAATATTTGACTTGGTAGGAGCATATTTCCAAGCAACTCACAGAAAGAATTAGATAGAAATTCAAGACTAATAAAGATTTTCTACAACTATGAACTATATCCGTTAGTACTAGACTGCTGGCCAAGAGAAATAAGCATAGGGGTGTACAATCTAAGGTAGAGGAGAAAATGCCAGTGTGAACATTAATTGTCATACAACAAGTTACGGAGTTGATGGATAAATCTACATAAAAGAAGAAAAAATGAGACCTCACCAAGTGCATTTAATGTTTCTGTTTTTTTTACTACAACCAACAGGCCAGATGAAGATAATTATCACTGAATTATAGAAAAGAGCAAATAAAGAATTTTCAGTAAACATGAAGTCTTGAAATAACATCAGCAGACTGAAAATAAAATTTACCAGCTATTTAAGGAAAAATAAATATAGGGAAATAGATCAGACTCTGAAGAATTATCACTGTTAGAAATAATGCTTTTCCATGAATATGTAAAAGTTCAAGTGTGACTAAAATCTTTGGCCAGTAACTACTCTATACACAAATCACATGTAACTTTTCTACAATTTCACCAATAAAAATACCCTGATGTAAGAATTTTTTAGCCAGACTCTAAACATTACCTTGTGAACGTGCTCTTCAAATATATTTTCAAAGACTTTTGCTTCATGTGTATCTGGAACATTTTCTTCCTTATCTGTACATTTTGATTGGAAATTCTGCAAGGAAAAGGAAACTGTTTTGGTCACAGAAAGATCTAATTAAGTGTTTGTCAGCCTGTGCTCTCTGCATGATGTCTTGCTATACACAGAAATAGAATTTAAACAGTCTACCTATAAATTAAGAGGCATGTGACTGGAAACTGCTGCTAAATCTCTGGATTTCTGAGGGTTCTAAATCTGTTCTGTTCAATATGGAAGGAACCTGCCACATGTTGGTACTGAGCACTCAAAGTATGGTTTGTCTAAAAATCAGATGTGGTATAAATCAACACACCCACTGCACTTTGGAGATATGTTACAAAAGAATGGAAAATATCTCTTAAATTACTGTTTATGTGAATTACACCTGGAAATAATATTTGAGGTATAGTGAGTTAAATAAAATATATAATTAAAATTAATTAAACCCACTTCTTTTTTATTTACTTATATATAGCTACTAAATAGTTTAAAATTATTTATCTCACTCATGTAGATACTCAAAAGTGCAGTTCCAAAGCATGCCAGATTTCTAAAACAGAATTTAAGCTTAGTAAATTCCAGCTATTTAGCATAGAGCAAACATTAGTTTAAACTTTATTGTATCATCTTCAACTATATTTTGCTATATGCTCTGAATCATGTGTCTGTAAGTCTTTCTATGGAATATTTTCATAGAGTTTTTAAAAACACAGGGTGTGATTTAAATGAAAGGTATTTAGCATTATTGGTACCAAAGTTTCGGCATTTCAAAACAAATTTTGTCGTTCCCTTTAAGCCATTGCCATGTCAATTCTTTTTGGAGTTGTGAACAGTCAGAGTTATTAACTTTTTTATAGTTCATGCCTTCTCTCTCTTATCTTCTAAGGGTGAATCACAAATGTGTTTTGGGTTCGAAGGATTTGGGAAGTTGAGTTAAGAGTAGATCATCCAAAGGGTCCCAAGCTGGATTTCCAAAAGTGGTCCTGAGGCCAGAGTGCTTTGTGTAAATGAATCCATGTCAAAAACAGTCATTCGGAAATAGAAGTGGCTTTTTCTTTAGATTAAAGAAAAGGTGTTGCAGGTCTGTTGTTTCTCTTTTTAGAAACATTCATCTGCTCCCTCTTCTAATTGAAAACACTTTTGGTCTTGGTATTTCATGAACTGTCCTTTGTGTTGCTTTTTAGATAGCTTGTATCTTCCCTTTGATTTCCTTTTTAATCCAAGAGTTAGTCAGAAATGGACCTTTAATTTTCAAGTCTTTAAGATTTTTTTTGATTTTCAGCATACAAATGTGTTTTGCTTTAAACCTGATCAGATATTTTTGTAGTATTATAAGTAAACTTAATCCAGCATTTAATGAAATGATCCATATCATTTATACTTACTCATTTTGTGACTTTGCTGTTCTTCTTAAGCTTTTCCTTATTTTTGATAACCTTTTCAGTTATTTATTCTACTTTGCTCTCATTGATTTCTAAGAACTACCATGATTGATCATTCCTACTTCCGCAAGAAAATCCATATTTCTCTCTATTACTATTTGAAAAAATAATACATAAATTATTTCTCCCAGAAAAATGCATAGTTTCTTTCTTTGGCATTCATCTTAGCAATGATTTTATTATGGATATTTATAAAGTACAAGCATGCATCTTATCTTATGATAAATACTTTATTTGCAGCTCTGAGAGAGTTTTCATAAATATATGTTTGGTCAAAAGAGGGTTAAAAAATAGTTGCTGCTGTAAAATATCCACAACTCTTCCGGTCTTTTTAATCTTTATGATTCTTTTACAAGCAGATACTTTTCTTCTATGTGATATGCAAATCTTTCAGCTCCTAAGAGCAACTGGATAGGGATATGTGTTTCATCTTAAAACAAAGACCAAGAAAAAATAATAATATGATAAAGTTATTCAAAGGATTTCAGAAACAGGTGTTCTAAGTCTACACTAATTGGATTTCAGTTAATTATTCCTTTTACTTTAGGGAATATAAGTAAGAAATATAAAAAAAAAAGTACCTGAAAAACTTCACTGACATGCTAATTGCTCTAATATTATTTAACCCAGGCCAAAAAAAAGCCATCTTTATGTGACCAAAATCTTAATTACCTTTTTTATTTCTAGACTGTTAGACACAAATTATACACTTTCCCATACACTACACATTTCAGAGTATTATGGCATACTCCAGTTTTTCATCTGTATGTAATTTTAATTTCCCATTGCCAATTCACAGAAAATATTTTTTATAATTTAATGATTGGATTTCTCACCTCAAGAATACCAAATTAAACCTCTCTTAGGCTTTTGGTCAAGAAATCTATGGATATTTGATTTTAGATAAATTGTTCATTCTCCTTTAATCTCCTCTTCCTTTTTGCAAAGAGACAAGTGATTTTTATATATTACTGGAGCCATTAGCATTACTCATAAGTGTGGGTTGAACAACAAGGGGACCGAAGGAATGAGAGTCTTGTTTGAGAAATAAGATGCAAGTTTAGAATTTAAACTCTGTGACAGCTCTGATTTTGTTGTCATTTGTTGCTCTTCTTTTTAGTTCATACAACCATGTCTAGTGCATAGTTATTATGCAAAAAGTATTTTCAAGATACATGAATGAATGAATGAGACATTGAAAGAAATCAACAATGGATGTTTAGAATCAGTTTATTAGGTTATTTGAAATTTCATACTTGTCATGGTAGATATTATTAGAAAGGGAACGAATGGATCTTCTATGTATATTGAGTCTTTCCATGTTTTTATTTCTAAAATAAAATTAGAACTATGGCTTCATGGTAAATAAATCATCCGTTAACTTGATTGTTGAAGGCAAAATGTTCAATGGTGAGATGAAATAATGGTGTGATCCTAGAACATGCTAAGTGCTTAACAAATAGCCATTTATTAAGTGAATGTATGTTTTATACTGTTTGTCATATTATACAATAAAAGTGGGATCCCTATATTAGGCATATTTTTCATCTGGTGAGTGCAGTGTGTCTTCCATAGTCAGTCCTCATACATTAGTGAAGGTGATGTTTTTACCACTTCACTCACTTTATATTTTAACTATCTGTTTATTAGTTTAACTCAGTGATTCAATTCTGGGCTTCATTCTAATAGTAACAATATTAGTGCCAAAGTCTTGAAAAGTTAGTGCTACTATTCTAGCAAGTTCTAGTAAGAGATTGGGACAAGATAAGCATAGTGGCTAAACAAATTATTGTTAAGAAATATATGAAAAAAAATTTCTATTTTCTTGATTGTGTCCTTTGTACTTTCAATAAAAAATTAACTATTATAAATTAATATTTGCACATGGTGAAAATAATTCCAATGTTTTAGAAGAATCTAAAAAATAAATAATTAAAAGATAGCTTCCCTAGGTTTTTGATCCCACTTTCAAATGTAATCATTGTAGTTTCCATGTTTTAATTATTTTGTGGTTGCCATTATATTTTAAATATATCATTCACTGATTTCTCAATATTACTTTTGAATAATAACTAGAAATTTGGAGAGTTTAGCACAATAATTCCTGCTTTTAGTTACTAAATTTGTTTATCACTTTCACATTACCAAAGTTTGATGTATAACTATAATTAAAAATTCTAAGCTTTGACTATAGGTTGAATCTAACTATGGATGGCATTTAGTGTATGCTTATATAAGTATTATTCAATATTAAATCAAGTACTGGGCCTATACCCACAGAGAGGTAATGATTTGAAAAGTGTCAGTTATCACATTTTCAAGTTAGTCTAAATTTTCTCCATTCTTGGTTATAATAACTGACACTTACTCATATACCTGTTGTCACCAGACTGCCTAGCCTGTTCTTTTTTTATTTTGCTGAAGAACATTGTATATTAATGTTTTGATAGAGATTGCATAGGATATATTTTCCTCTTCTACTGGTCCAGACAGTTTGTTTTGTTCCAAAATTGACTGATAGATTGCCATGAGCATATAATCATAAAATCAAAATAATTTATGTTAGGACTTTGAAGGCATTAGTCATTAGTCATTATTGTCATTTAATTCAAATTGTGGTTTTGAAATTTTTTCATACTTTGAATCTCATTGCTTATTAAGTAACTTTTCCCTTATTTTTGAAAGATTTGGGGTATTTTTCCTTTACTTTTGGGATACTGGAATTTAGCCAGAATCTACCTGTTTACTTTATTCCCTTACTTGGCACTTATTGGGTACAGTAATTACAGAGACTTGTTCTTTCTTAGCTTTATTTGATTTATCTCCCCTTCTCTCCACTGTCTGGCTTTGAATCAAAGATTCTTCCTTCTCTTTGCTCCAACATATTGTTCTTTTCTGGTCTCTGTCTTTTATATATCCTATTTGTTTGCTGGTACAGTTGACTACTTTATTCCCTCCAGCCACTGAATATTGGTTTTGATAGTTGTTACTTTAAATTTTTCCACAATTCTTTCTGTTTCTATAATTAGTCATTTGCCTCAATAGTCTGCTTTTGCATGAATATGTAAATATCCCCTTAACTGAGTTTAATAACATGAAATATATATATGAAATAAATTTCTTCTGTTTCTTGAATTGAATTTTTAAAGTGAGTGATACTAAATATTTATCTTGCACTTTTATGCTATTAGATTTCCTGACTTGGATTCCAAGTCAGATTCTGTCTTTGCCATTGTCTGGCTGAGTACTCAAGGACAAATCACATAACACTAAACCTCAACTTCTTTATTTAATAAAAATGTCATAACAGTAGAGATGCTGTGATGATTTAGCATAGAATTGGTTTCTGAAATGCCTGTTATTTTATCAGTTACATAGTTTTATACTTTATTACCCAAGTTATAATATATTGATGGTGCTGGTATAATTCCACTATGTATTTGAACCTTAAAAGCAACATGCTCTTACTCAGTATTTAGGATTCAATAAGCTCTTTTGTAAGTGAAATAGTAAATGTTTTGGGCCCAATGGTTTCTGAAGTAACTATTCATCTCTGCTGTTATAGTGCAAAACAGAAATAGATGATGAATAAACCAAGGTGTTGAACTCTGTTCTAACATAGTTAACATTTGTCATGGCATTTTTGTTGTCAATTCAGACATAATAACTTACATATGAAATTATGCAATTAAAAAATGAAACATGTTTAATGGATATTCCACTGTGTGTGAAGAATGAATTAGAAATACTGCTTCAGGTTTCTCTAGTTAACTGAAAATAGGGTTTTAAAATGAGAGACTACTGGAGCCCAAAAAATATCACTAAATGTAGAAAAATACAAATTTCAAAAGAAGCGGTAATACCAGTTACAATGGTAATTACCAATGTCTTATCTGGCTCATAAGTGTAACTTACTTTTAAATTTTTGTGCTTCTTATTTACATATCTATAACTATACTTTTGACATATTCTAGAACATATGAAAGTAAACTTCACAAATTCAATTAAATATTGAAGTAGTACAGTTATTTTTGTTCAATTAAATTCAATTGAACATTGAAGCAGTACAATTATTTTTGTTCCACTTTTTCCTATGTTGTCTACAATCTGTAACAATATTTTTGCAATAGGCATTTATGTAATCCTTCCTTCCTTCTTTCTTTTCCTTTCCTTTTCTCCTTACAGTTATATTTTCTGTATGAGAAACTGTTTCTTCTTCCCAAGCTTTTACTAAAATGCAGTGGAAGGTACTTTCAGGTTGTGTTTCCATAACTTCCAATGATGAGTGCACATACCATCACTTTTGGTTGCAATTTAAGAAAAAAATCAAGAGCAGGATGGTCTCTAAGGCTGATATGTGGTTGCAAAGCTCAATTGCCAGCTGTTGTACACTTCAAGTAGGTTTGGAGCTGCTACAAGAAGCTTCCTCAAAGGGCAGAAGCATACGTTGGACAAAGAATTTCACTGCATGGCAGCCATGTCCATGACCATGGGACAGAGTCTAAGGAAGTTTAGTAGAATGGCAGTTTGGCTCCTGGAAGACACTGGAAGTATCTCTTATATAACATTTCAATAGTAGTAAATAGTATTTGATGCAATTGTATGCTCTGCTGATTATTAATTCATTGTTTTCTGTATGTAACCCACCCTTCCATCTTCAGTTTCAAATGCATTTTTAAATTAAATATTTTAGTAAATAGTAAGCTTATCATAATGACTTGAAGAGTGCAACTCTACTAACAATATTTATCTGTTAAAAATATCTAAAGAAGGCCAGTGTGGTGGCTCATGTCTATAATTCTGGCTATGCTGGAGATAGAGAACAAGAGTAATGGAGTTTGAGGTGGGCCCAGGAAAAAGTTGGTGAAACCCCATCTCTGTCAATAAAAGTGGCTCGTTCCTGCCAGCCCAGCTATGTTGGAAGCATAAATAGGAGGATCACAGTCCAGTCCAGTCCAGTCCAGTCCAGTTCCAGGAATAAATTCAAGACCCTATTTGAAAAATACCTGTAGTAAAAGGGGTTTAAAGTGTGGAGCTCAAGGCCTTGAGTTCAAACACCCAAACTAAATCCAAACTGAATTGGGAATCTTTGCTCCTACCAACAAACATCTTTATATATATAGCTACAATTTTTTTAAAAACTAGAACTTCAAAGCATGATTATATCTCCAAACCAACAATCTCCAATATCAAATTATAAATTTTATTACATTCATTGATTTTTAACTTTTCAATTTTATATTTACAATAGAGTTATAATTAATCTCTAACATATGGACAAGTTTGTTATTTGGTTTTACAAAATGAGAAACATAAACATCAACTTAATTGGTCATTGTAGTCTTGTCAGGTTTTTTGTTGTTTTATTTTTGTTTTGGTGATTCTTTGGTTTGAACTCAAGGCCTCACACTTGCTAGGCAGGTAGGTGCTCTACCACTTCAGCCACACCTGCAGCTCATTTTTGGGGAGAGGGGTAAGGTTCCATGTTTTTGCCCAGGGCCAACCTGGGACCTGGATCCTCCTACCTATGCCTCCTATATGCCATAATCTCAGTTTATTTGATGAGATGCTAACTTTTTGCACAGGCCAGCTTAAAACCACTATCTTACATATCTCAGCGTTCTGAGTTGTTGGGATTACATTCATGAATTACTACATCTGTCCTCTTGCCATTTTTCTTTGTAGGCTTTTTGCTGGCTTAAGTACATACATATATATATATACATACATATGCACACACATATATATATGTACATATTTGATAAGCAATAAGTAAATACATATTTATTCATTTTTATTATTATAATATTTGTATATATGTATGTATGTACATGCACGGATGCATATATATGATATGATTAGCAATTCTTCATTGTATAGTTTGCCATAATTCTTCTTAGATATACTTCTTCTTAGGACAAAAATTGCAGGATATGAATTAGGAATTATTACTTTTGATCTTTTCCCTGATTGGTATGGTTAGAAAAGTAGTGACAGGTTGGAGAAAACTCTTGCATTCTGTGACGCTAAATACCACTTCACTTTGTTGAAAAAGCAAGTTAAAATAGCTTTGAAGGTACATGACAATATAATATGTATAATTTCCTGGTTGTATTTCCAGGATTCTTTTTTAACCCTTTCTTTAAAATAGTCATATTTATTGTTTCAATAAAAAGAAAATGATCACATAGGAAAAAGAACTCTTCCTCAAAAATGTGTATATTTCATACATTCCACTTGTGAAATATAGTAGAAATATTTATGAGTTCTGTAAGATAGGAAACTGAAAGTGCAGTCATTTCTAAATGAAAATTATGTGACATTTCATCAGTATTTAATGCCAACATTGGTTAATGTAAGCATGAAGAATTCAGCCACTATTTGTCATAACCCTGTGTGTGGTTTGTTCTTTGCTATACTTCTTTAGAATAGAATTATAAAGTCAATATGAACTACAGCTTCAGTTTGAGATGAAGTGCCAAAGAAGGAATTGTTTTTGGGTATCTGGAGTCTCTCTGTGGGTGTTTGTGTGTGTTGTTGTTGTTTTCCATATTCCTGTAAAAAGTAGCCTTCCACACCTTGTATGGGTTGTTTTTTAATCCATATTCCCCTAGTAAGCCATGTCTGGGCTCCTGCACCAGATGCAAGTGTCCTCTTGTGCTGTCAGCCAGGAATGATTAATGAGGATTTGCCCCTTCTGAAAGCAGTCTTTGGAGCATTGTTCAGGGCATCTGTGGAACTGTCGGGGGAGACAAGGACACAAGTGAACAACCAATTATTTGGCCATCACTGAGGCAGCATGAAAAAGACATCAAGTTGGACAGAAGAAGCAATGCTTTTGTTTGGGTATCAAATATTATTTTTAGGTGTTAATAATAATAAAAGACTTTGTTTTAAAAGAATTTAAAACAAGGCAACCAGAAGAGAATATTTTGTCTTCAAAGTTAATTGAATTCTTTAGTAGTGTAGGAGGATAAACCATCACAAATCTGATTTCTAAGTGATTGTCTCTTATATAAAGATACACAATTTTGCTCCTCTAATGTTAGAAAATGAATTGTAAGTATGAAGCAGGAAGGAGGATCCTCCATGCAGAGCTCCTAATTGCTGGTTAGAGTCCATAGGGATGGCTTTTACAAGTGATCAGAGGGTCAGAAACATTGCTCTGGAGTACCAAAGCAGAAAATGAAAAAAGAAACAAAAAACAACAATAACCAAAACCAAAAAAAAAATAAAGCTAGAACAGATTTCAATAAGTTTATGTTCAGCATTTATGTGTTTCTTTTTTTCCATTATTACATATACTATAAGTCTTACTGAGTACAAAATGATTTTTGAGACTTCTTGTATGATGTCTGTGATTTAAATAAAAATTATTTGAAACTAAAAAGGGTAATATATTTTGAACATAATTCAAATGAAAATTAAGTAGTCCTTTCTTTCAGAAAAGTATTTTCTTTTATGCTCGGTACTTTCAGGCCCATTATTTTTAGAGTATTAAGAATTAAAAGCTAACCCCTGAAACACTAAAACCTTCAAGAACAAGATGGCAGAGTTTTAATATATAAAAAGTAATGTTCAATAACAACCTGAACAAAGAAATCCTATATGACAATAATAAAACAAAACAATCTACTTTTTTTGTAGATTAGTACTCTTGTGGGGTTTTTCTTAATGAAAAGAAATTCAGTCACAGAGTAATTAGAAATTACATCAAGATTAAAACAGGGTCAAAGAGTACATATAAAACAGATGTCTGAAGAGATTGGTTTTATAAGCGATCTGGAAGAATGCATTAGCTTATTATTGTTAAAAAGTTTTCTCTTGTACCTGCAGTGGTCTAGCTGCTTTGTTATTTATATTTTGCTTGGTCAATTCCAGAAATACAAAATTTTCTGCATTTCTTAAGTCAATCTGAATTTCTCTTATTTTTCAAGTTTGTAAGACTAAAAATACATACTATTGCTTATATTCAAAAATTGGTCCATTTAGATAGATGCCTTTCTATATGAAGGCGGGAAAATGGGCCATGCCCAAATCATGAGAACCACTCAAGGTTATTATGACTAGCAGCTTTGACATGAAATAGGCTGAATAGATAAACCCCAACCTAAGTGGACACTAATACTGCCTCTTTTCCTTGCATGGAAACAGCAATTTCAAACTGTTTCCCATTTACTTCTCACATTAGGATTGTCTCAGTCAGAAATATGGAGTAACTCAATTACTTTTTAATAGTAATCCTAGTTTTAAATGTGTTAGCATGAATTTGCAATAACTCAAAAACATTGAATTTGGGCTGAGTCTATTGGCAAAAGTTACAAAAAATTTCCACAAATGGAGTATTGTTATATAAATTTTCCCATTCAAATTCTATTCTGGGTTTTGAGCCTTTTAAAATCATTTTTGTTAGCAAAAAATATTTGTCAGTATGTAGGGAGTCTTAGAGTTTTAGTTTCATCTCTTCCATATTTCTTTTTTTAGTAGCTCTTATCCTTTTGATCCTATCATGTCACTTATCATTTAGTCATAATGATCATTTCAAGTTACTTTGCGCCAAGACAGATTCTCAGAGAAGACTGATCATTTCACTTCCATTGTTGGTCAACCACTGATGATGGTCTTGGAGCATGGTGCATCAAACATTTGGGCATTGAGAATTATGTTTTCCAAGAATGCTTAAAATAAATATCTGATAAGCAAAACAAATCCTAAGGCTGTAGCATATTCCTTTTCTTCATCATCTACAGTATCCAATCTAAAATTAAATCAGTGTGCCATTTTTTCATGCTCATACTTGTAGTGGCTTTCTAAGTTTAACGGTCATTTTTTAAAATGTTTTCTCCAGTTCCTTTTTATGTACTGATGTTCAGCTATATTAAATCAAGCTTTTCAGGATTACTTTTTGGTATTTTTTCAAAGATAATAACAACTACTGAGAGGTATTTGGTTCTAAAAATGTTGACTTGGAAGATCAAGAACTTCCTGTTTAAGGAATTCCAAGTAAATTTCTAATTTTAATTCTTAATAGAGATAGAATCATTAGAGAAAGTCATCATATCTATATTTCTCTTCACAGATCAGAAGCATTTCCAATAAACAATGAATTCATTTTTAGCATAAATATATCTCTTATAATATTTGGGATGTAATTACACCAAAAAGGATTGATTTATCTGAAATTCAATTTCGTAAATCTTGCAACCTTCAGCAAAGTCAAAACATTAAGAACTGAGTGACTATAACCTGGATAATAATCTAGATTTTAAGGATCTGGTCATTTGGGCTTTGCCCCAGAGTTTCATATAATAGCAAGAGCTAAGTTTTATTTATTTATATCTCTCTGCTCATAGTAAGCCTCCAATTACCTCACTGATATGTTGTGAAGATAATATTAACTTAAACACATTTACCTTAAATATTTTAGTTTATCTGACAAGTCACATAAGAAGTGATACTTCAAACACCAATTAAAGGTCTTTTAAAACTTTGAAACTAGTGAATTTAACCTACTTGAGTTGAAAAAGGCACTATACTATGAGAGAACTAATGAAATGAATTCCACCATTTATGGGTCAGTTTATTTTTGACAGAAAATTGAACTTTCTTACAAACAGCAAAAGTTGAAATGAAGGTTTGGAGTTTAAAAAGGTAAAGGGGTAAGCAGCTGGCAAAGATTTTCTCCCATTCTGTGGGCTGACACTTTAGTCTGGTGACTGTTTCCTTTGCTGTAGAGAAGCTCCTTAGCTTGATGCAGTCCCATTTGTTCATTGTTCCTCTTAGATGCTTTTGAGTTCTGTTTAGGAAGTCATTCCCTATACCTGTCTCTTCCAGTGTATTTCTTACTGCTTCCTGGAGTTGTTTCAAAGTTTCAGGCCTTATATTAAGGTCTTTGATTCACTCTGAGTTGACTTTGGTACAGGTTGAAAGATACGGATGTAGTTTCAGTCTAATATCCAGAATCTACAGGAGACTCAAAAAGCTCAGCCCCAGAAGAATCAACACCCTAATGAAGAAATGGGCACATGAATTAAATAGGGAATTCTCAAAGGAAGAGGTACAAATGGCCAGTAAATCAAGAAGTGTTCAACTTCCCCAGTTATAAAAGAGATGCAAATCTAAACAACACTTAGATTTCATCCCACCCCAGTTAGAATGGCCATAATCAAGGATCATAACAACAACAAATGCTGGCGAGGATGTGACAAAACAGGAACACTTATACACTGCTGGTAGGAATGCAAATTAGTACAACCACTATAGAAAGTAGTATGGAGATTCCTCAAAAAACTAGAGCTAGAACTGCCATATGATCCAGTGATACTGCTCCTGGACATATACCCAAAAGAATGTAAGACAGGATACAGTAGCGACACCTGTACACTGATATCCATTGCAGCACTATTTACAATAGCCAAGCTCTGGAAACATCCCAGATGCCCTACAACTGATGAATGCATCAAGAAATTGTTATACACACACACACACACACACACACACACACACAATGGAATATTACTCAGCCACAAAGAATAATGACATTGGTTTGAAGGTAAATGGCTACAATTGGAGGCCATCATGTTAAGTGAAGTTAGCCAGGATCAGAAACAGAAAAGCTGCATGTTCTCTCTCATACATGGAAGACAGATCCAAAGGTAAAGGTAAACACACACACAAAAGCAAGCATGACCATTTACAAACTCAGATGTAGAACATGTTTTTAACAGTGGAACTACTCTATGCAACTTAGGGAAAGAGGGAAAGGAAAGGAGAATGATAGAGCATCAGTAATATCGCATAACCTAAGATGTGAAGGTAGAAGATATAAGAATATGTATTGAAAGCTGTTGAAAAGGGGGGTGGAGGTAAAGGGGTAAGGGATAGTAATGGAAGGGGTTGAATGGACCAAAGTAAAGCACACCCAACAGTGGGCATAGACATCGCTTTGAATGTCAACTTAAATATGAGTAATGAAAACCAGGACTGTAAAATAGGCACAGTGTGTGCAGAGGATGGGGCGGGGGGGGATACTAGTGGAAGGTGGGAAGATGAAGGAAGGAGATTAAGGTGATGGTATGTGGTTGATGGACTTCATATACCTATATGAAACAGAACTAAGAAACCTCTTGCAATTGATTTGGATGGGGTGGGGAGGGTGTTGAGGGGGAGAGATGATGGGGGAAATGTAAATAATGTATAATATAAGTCTGATTGGAATTATCACTTTAAATCCCTCTTGTATTATGAATATTTCCTAATAAAAATTTATAACAATAAAGGCAAAAATATTTTAAAATTCAAATAAGAAGGTAAAGGGGCAAAAGAGGATAGGGATTTAAATGAAAACTGTCTAATTCAAATTTTGTGTGCAAAACTCACATTAGGTAAGAAATGTGTAACCTCAGGCTTTACAAATCGCATTGTCAGAGCAGAAGTTTCTTACCTTTGTCTTAAATTATTTTTTTCAAAGAGTTGCTTTAAAATAATAATTATGTAGATGTTAAACTGTTGAATTATCATATTATACTATTTTTTAAATGAAATAATAAGTGAAACTTAATCTTGAATTCTTTTCTTAGAAGTTCTCACTAGCAAATATAGTTTATTTGGACTTTTGCCAAATAGTCTCTGGTTATTGCACCAACTAATGTTACTTGAGACTGTTCTGATAGATAAAATGAAGGAGGAATACTGTATTTTGAAGGCATAAACATAAACAAGGAATTGATGTATTTATTGAGCATAGTTTAATAAGTATCATTAGATAATCCTTTCTCATGTTAATACATACAACTTATATGAAGCACAAAACAAATTTGTTTTTATATAAAATAGGCAACCTAATTTATAATCATTTTCTTCACCCTGTCTCCAAGATATAGAAATATTGAAGTGATAACTTTAGTTCCCAACTTTTATTATGTTTTATTTATTCATTTTTGTGGCATGTAGCAGACATAAAAAGAGTACTTTACAAACTTTTAACTCAAATATTCTCTTTCTTTCTAGCTGGAAATTTTTTTTTAAATTACCACTGTTAATAGAAGAAGCCTCCTAGTCATATACAAATTGAAGAGTGTATTAAAAATTGAGTTTTGCCCACAGAGGCACAGAGAGGATCTTCCAGGAGCAAGACTGTGGCAAAAATATGGACTGGCTTTCAGACTAACAGAATGCTATTTTGCAGGTCTCAAAATGCCCTATATTCAGAAGCTCTGATTCACACAGTGGGCCTGTTTGCTTCCTAGTTTATTTTATTATGACTTTTATGTCTCCTGGCCTGTTCAGAATTGACTCCATAACCAGCTCACAACATTGGGTATTTTTCTTAGGTCCTTCTAATACTTCTCTATGCCTCATGTTTTCAGAGCACTTCTCTTTGCCATCCAAGGTGACAGCCTTTTATTCCATCTGGTAAATCATCCTAGTCAGACATTAAAAAGGAGGCTCAGGATCATTATACATTAGCCCCAGAAGTAACTAACGTTACTGTTAGACTTTTAAGGAAAAAAGGCCTTTTAGTACCTCTTATTGTTGATATAATGCAGGAAAAAGTTAATTGTTGGAAGTTTCAGCTGACGTATTTAGAGTTCTCTGGTCAACTTTCTTCCAACCTTCTGTTCTGATTAAAGGAAGATGAACTTGATATTTGAATATTGATATGTAAACTCCTGAGAACAATAGGAGAGAAAATTAAGAAACATATATTCTGTATTGTAGAGTGTTAGACTTGGAATAAGACAATAAGGAGTACTTGTAAATGTATTTTTTGTTGTTTACAAAGTGCTTTCAGAAAGTTTATTTCCCTTACAACTCAAAATAATTTTATGAGGCAAATCAGGCATTAACTAATACAAAAGTTTTTTTTAAAAAACCATATGTTTTGGATAATCTAGTACAAAATATGAGATTTAACTTTTCACCAAACAGTAAAGGGAGAAGGAAATTAATTCTAATCAGAACATAAATTTTCATAATTTATAAAATTTTATAAATTTTATAAAAATTTATAAAATTTTATAACAAGAAATTACTTTCCTAAAATCTAAATAAGTGTCTAAAATACAAGAACAATTTATATTTGGGCACTTAAAAAACATATAAATTTAAAGCAATTAATTTTCAAGATATGAAAATATTTAACTCAAAGCAATGATATTGGCCCTGTCTTGTCTAATTATGAATCAGAGTTAATGTGAGATGTGAATACAGAAGTAATCTTCAAATCAAATTTTAAAAAGTTTTCACCAGTTATTAATTGTTTAGGGCCTCTATTTTGCTAAAAATATAATTTTTTTTCTGTCCTTCTGTCTTAAACAGGCATTAGCACCTTAAACAGGTTAATCCTTACTATGAAAGGTAATTACAGCTAATATTAGTGTTTTTGTTGTAAAATCTTTTTGAGATTTCCTAATGATGGTTCAATCTATGCCAAAAGCTAGCAGGCATTCTCAATCTGGGAGCTACTTATACAAATTTTTAAATTTTTACATTAGAATAATTTAACCAGTTTTAAGATTTCAGTATTAATTTAAAAATGTAAACTAGGTGGCTTAAGGACTTTTCTGTAATTCAATAACTTCTAATTTTCTTTCAAGTAATTGCTATAAATTTGTTTCTTCTTTTTTTGTTTTGCAAAAATTAAAGCAACAATGAAGTAATTGATGGTGCTCTTGGATAGCTTCAGGAAATGCATCTTTGATCTGTATTACTATAAAATCTTAATTTTTTCTAACATCAAAATTGCCAACTATATTGAGTACAAAGTGGTTAAGTATAGAAAGTGTTTATAAAACTGTTCCTAAGTTATTCAATGTTCCAGGATGCTGAATGTTGTAAAAAGTATTCAGAATGTTTTCTCAGCTTTCATATTTCATTATAAGCAGTAAGAAAACATTTTCCCAAATGTTGGTGGTTGAGACTTTCCAGTGTATGATGACATCCATACAATTCTGAAAATCTTTGAAAATTTTTTGCCTAATTACTAACATTCATATTCCTCACCACAAATGCTTTGATCTAAAAGCAAACAAATTTAGAAAAAAGAATGATTTATTGACAAATTGAATCTTCTACTATTCTTACTGGGTTATGTTTATATACTAACCTTTCCCCTAGAGCTTTTTAAATCATTTTTCTAAAGAATCTTCTGAGCTCTCTTAAATTTTGTTTAGGTAGTATTGTCAGTGATCAAGGAAAATCTAAGCTCAAATTCTGAGATGGATCACACTATCTCAGAGTTAGAGACCCAGACAGAAAGGTGATGGCCCTGAGACAGGCCAGGCATTTTCTTCCCCCTCACTGCCTCTTAACCTCATGTCCTCCAGGAGGAGTTCTGAGACCATCAATAATCATCATAGCTTATGGGTCCATGCCTTCCTGTTGCATGGAATGCTCATTATTTCAAAGGATTTTTAAAATCAGTAAACAGTAAAAGACATTTACTATATAGACCATTTCAATTAGTTTATTTGATGCCCAGAGCATGTAAATTTGATACCACTTTGTTTCTGCTAGCTATAGAATCATAAATTAGTGAAAATATTCCGGGCTGAAAAGATGATTACTGGTGTTTGTTAACCTGCAAGTACATTTCTAATCTTAGGAAGGTGATTGGAATCCATGGAGCCTTTTACTAAAACAAGTAATGCATGTCTTGACATCTTTTGCCATCATCAACCATAATTTATTTTTTACCATCTTTTATTGGCACAGTTCAGTTTTCCACAAAATAGCTTAACTGAGAATATTGAGGTGTATAGCTACCTAAAATCCATATAGTTAATATGCTGAATAAAAATTCATTTATTCTGTATGCCATTTCTATCACCTACAGTATAATCTATGTGAAATTATATGTGTATATAAAATTATATATAATTTCTATAGATCTGAGGGTCATGAGCTTAAAAAGATATTTCCATATTTTGTAGTAGGCATATTTAATTACTTTAAACTATGTTTCCAACTTGTTGGAAACTTTTCTAGCCATTGCCACTTTTTTACTCCCTCTGTCAATCATGAAGAAAACTCACATTTTCTCCTTCAGAAAATGCTGTTTTTCCACAAATGCAAATTAGTCTGAAATAAAACAAACAGAAAAGAAACAGAAAAAAACAAAGATAATCTTTAAAGCTTTGACTAGTTGCTTGAGCATTGTTCAATGAGTAGACATAGTGACTATTCCCACCATGATTTTTAGAATTGTGACAAGAGCCATCCACATTCTTTTGTGCATGACCAGTGGCACATTTGTAAGATAACCAGCAAGGGTTGGAGCTGTGTCTAGGGGCAGTTTTCTTTTTTGTGAAGTTAATGGGCACATATGTGGAATGAACAAGATTTACCATTCTTATGAGCTCCTTCTTCCCTGCCCATAGATTTGAAAAATTGCCATTGAGACTGGAGTCAGAGATCTTCTGATTTCCCTCTTTTATATAATGCATTGCCATTAATAGAAGCCACCATGCATATGGAAGTTGACATTAGACAATGAGGCATTTGGTGATAATTTAAATTTTGTTTCTCCTTACCACCCATACCATCTGCTACTTCTTGCTATTTTATATGATGCCCTTACTGACCTGACTGATATTGCCGATGTGGGTATCTGTGTGAGACCGTATTTCATTTACAATAGAAAATAAAACAATTAATGTAAATGTATAGTTTCTGAAACTGAGATGATTGCCATACTGAATTCTGAATGTTTTATGGTAAATACACCTGAAAAGCCTGCTTCTACAGGATCTGCTATCTATGGAAAATGAAAGGCTTTCATTTAATGCAGTAGTTTTGAAAATTAGAATAGTAGATAATGATGTAGAAACGACTGAAAAACATTTTTTTTTCTACAATATTAACTGGGATTTCCAAGTTGAATTCTTGTGTCCAAATTTGAATAAAGTAGAGTCTTGTTTCTTTCTTTCTTTTTTTTAAATGTTGACAACTGTGCACAATATAATGCTATTCTGGATAAACTTTCACTCCTTTGACGCCAGTATTTGTAGAAGTGATATTTAGACCTTATTGTAAAATTGAGGATAATGTGAAGCCATATTTGTGTTACTATTTAAGACAACTGTATTAAGATAAACTTACCTCATACTGGAAGCAAACTGTCTCCCCAAATTCACTGTGAAACAGGACAGCCATGTATTGATGTAGATACATTAGGAAACGATCTGTGTTGCCAATGTCAGAAGACCTGTTATGTCCCATAAACTTTTTGAATTTTGAAATTATTTATCTGAATCTTTGGGACAATAATTAGAAATAATATAATAGGTAGTTAAAGAATTCCTACCATGTGCCATACATTGTCCCAGAAACTTTATGTGCAGCATCTATTTTTTTCCCAAAAACGTATTTTGAGGTAGATGTTTTTTCAAGTTAAACGATAAGGACTAAGTTTAAAGTGATTAATTTCCTTTTAATTTACCTAAGGCTATGCAGCTAGAAAGTAGCCGACACAATTTCTCTGACCCTAAGACCCCTTTGCCCATCTGCTCTGTCATAGTTTGACTTGTTTCTTAAGAATTCTAAAATCTTACCTTAGTTTTTTTTAATTTTAGTAATATTATGGACTTATTAGAGTTGTAGCAGAATACTTTATAGGTAAGACGTTTTGTTTATACATTTATTTAAAGATAAAATGAAATGAAGGAGCTGATTTTTATTATCCTCAAACATAGACAAGTCTATAAATAGGTAACTTTCAAGAAAGAAAATTTCAGCCAAGCAGGGGTTTCTCTGAGAAAAGCTTTATAATATTTGTGAGTCTGAAAGGAGGCTCAGATCACAGGAGGAAGGAAACCAGGTTGACAAACAAATAAGAACAGGACTGAAAAGGGTAGAAGTTCTATGTAAAATTGAGGCAGTAGAAAACGTTCTACTTTAATCATCAGTAAGGTTTTAATGGAATACATTTATTTTCTTATTATTTTCATTATAACAAAAAATAAAGTCTAGATCCCTTAGCAGGCATTCAGG